>NC_142501.1:141101287-141356287 GCF_057876585.1 Rhinolophus sinicus
ACCACTGCATGGCAGCTCTCCACTAAGGAGGAAAGCAGTCCAGCCTTTAATGGAAGGATGGGTGGGGGACTGCAGCCCACCTCTGTAGCTTGGCTCCTTTTCCTGGCTCTGCCAACCATTGCTCAGCTACTGACCAGTTACCCAGCTTCTGTGAGGTGCTGGGTTTCTCCCTGTCGGAAATTATGCAACTTGACTGGAGACCCTCTTCAGAAATGTAAAAAGTTAAAGCCTATCTGAATTTCTCCAGGACCTGCAACTCAATCATGGTTAGTCTGCAAACTGGTTAATTAAGAATTGGTTCTTGGCCCAAGGTCTGGACACAGCTGTGACCTTGAAGTGTCCTCAGCAAGTAGAATGAGCTGCAGTTCCCCACCAGACAGGTGGGGGCTCCACAGGTCTGAGGTGATGGGCAGTTTGGTGCTCCAGGCTCTGTGGAGTCTGCAGTACAACAGTCTGCACAAGCTGAGTTTTCTGTCAGGGTTCTCATCTTGAAATGGCTTCCCTACCCTTTGGGAAAATTTCAGATAGTCCTGGATCTCAGCAGTAGACTCTCAGCGTAAGCTCTGGCCAGCAGAGGTGCTGAAAACCCATGTCTGCCACCTGAGCAGCAGAGTTTGTGTCCACTCTGAGAACCTTGGATAGGAACCTAAAATATCATTCTCAAAACCAGACCACAGAGTAATTTATGTGTCCTGCTTTGGGATTTCAAGACCCACCCAGTTAGCCTGCCTTAACTTCAAGAATACAGCATCTGGGTTGACCGTGACCTTCAGGAGACGCGGTCTTTCAGTTATGCAGAAAAGTTTCATAATTTCTTAAAATTATGCCTGAGGAATTGCAAGGGGAATAAAGTTGAATAGTCCAGCATTTCTGCCCTCAAAGAGCCAACATATTTGGGGAGACAGAAGACCCAAAACCTGACTAGTGATACAAGAGATGAGAAACCTTAGCCTCCTAGTACGTTGGTATTAACACAACATCCATGTAGCTGAAGCCATCACAGGTTCTGTGTCAGACCTTGAACAAGTTAGTGAACCTTTAAGAGTTCATTTCCCCATCTGCTAATTGGAAATCATAACAAACCAAGGTCTCGGGGCAAGTTGGAGAGTTCATGAGCCAAGGTACCTTAATTTAAGCATGTGCCACAATATCTGAGATGTGATAAAGTCGTATAAAGGTTAGCTGTGGTGGTACTGAGAAGTATCACTGAGCGGTGTCCACTATTTGCCAGCCACATCACACAGATATGAAGTGGCGTAAAAGTGGAGAAGAGAGGGACATCATTGTGGGTGTGGGGAGGCTGTCCAGGAGATGCCTGGTGAGGTCTGTCCAGAGGGGAAGGAAGGGGGAGAGAGGAGTGATGAGAAAATGCTGGGCATGGAATGAGTAAAACACCAGATTCTCCATAGAACCTGCCATGAGTCTTTTTTTCCTTAAAGATCCAGAAGTGTAAATAATTAAAAATAAGAGCCAGCTAGAAAGCAGGCTAGGGACACATTTCTGAGGCCGTGGAGAGGGAGAGAGAAATTGGGCATGTGAGGGGAACATGATGTATGAATATCTTAGGAGACGATGCTTCTCTCGCAGGAAAACAAATTATAGACCCAGCGGTGGCTTCTTTGGATCGTGGAAGCGACATTCCTAGGTAGCCACCACATGAGGACGTTTAGCTTCATGAGGAAGATAACGTGTCTTCTCATTGCATCCAGGGAAAAGACATGTACCTGATCCTGGAGAACGACATGCTCAGCCTGGTGGACCCCATGGACCGCTCTGTGCTCCACGCGCAGCCCATCGTGAGCATCCGCGTGTGGGGCGTGGGCCGCGACAACGGCCGGTGAGTGCCTCGGCGTGGCGCGGTCACTTGTCACCAGTTTGAGCTTAATACCAAAGTGTGGTCTTGCTGTTAGTTACTGCACTTCACTGAATATGCAACTTGACCGGAGACCCTCTTCAGAAATGTAAAAAGTTAAAGCCTATCTCTGTTTCCCCACCTCACAAACTTTCCGTGCTACTTCCCTTCCTGGTTTCTGCACCTTGGTGAAGCTTTTTGTCAACTCTGGATCCTGCCTTCAAGTTCTGCATTTTTCTCCTCCTGTTCATCTTCATTCGTCTAAGTTCCCAATTCACCCAGGTTCTCTGAATCCCCGCCTTTCCCCCACTTCTCTGCAGTCTGCTTTAATCCCCCATTTCATTCAGTCCAGCTTCCACCATTTCAGGCACCCTCCTGTTGGTATTTTCTTCTTAGAGGGCTTGTGTGCAGGGACAGGTTTACAACCTTCCATCACAAGCTTTAGATCATCGTGTCCTAATCAGGAACTGTTGGGGTTTGAAGTTGGCTAAATTTTTTTTAACGCTTGAAACATCTGGTCATATCAAAATTTCATTCAATGTAGAATTTTTCTGAAATGATACTGAACATTTGTTATTTATAGAAGAGTTTCTTACTTAGATGTGTTGTGAATTTTCTCTTCTCCAGGATGACTGGAAACAAGGAAGTTCTGATTTTCAAATCCATATTCTAACTAAAAAAGTGGCAGTTATCAGAGACATTACACTTGGATGCCATTGTTAAGTAATTTGGCTACAGTAAAGGCATTTAACTCTTAAATTACAGTTGACCCTTGAACAGCGCAGCTCTGAACTACATGGGTTTGCATATAAGTGGCCTCCAGCAGTTTAAACCTGTGTTGTTCAAGGGTCAACTATATTTTCTACCTGCGGTTGGGAATCTGAGTATGTGAGGGCCAGCTTTTATTATAAGTGGATTTTCAACTGCTCGGGTGTTCGGTGCCCCTAACTCCCACCCTGCTCAAGGGCCAACTGTATAGTTAATCTTTGGCATCTCTCAAGGTACCTGAGGATGCCCTAGCATTTAGGGATGAGCTATAGGATGATTAGTTACTACTTTGTTGAGAATGGACAAGAGCATTGCAGAGGTGGGTGCAAATCCCGGAGACAGAGATGACCCTCTCGGTTCCACTCTTGGGCTTTCTGGTTTATTGGGTTGGTGGTCCTCTCTAGAGGGCTCTGCCTTGGCTTATCCCAGCCTTTGTCTACCAAGGCTGGGCATTGATAGTCTTTTGATTCAGTTCCAAGTCCTAAGCCAGAAAGCAAAATGGTTAAACATTCTTCAGTCAAAGAACAAGAATTTTTGCTGGCATCAGACTCGCGTGATGGTCTGCACAAGAGAGCTGACTACTGATTTGTTAAACCTTTCTGGGAGCACAGTGGTGTCTTTGAGCTTTTGTAATAGAGTGATGAATGGTGACAGCTGGGACAGGTGCTTTGGGGAAAATAAGTGGGTAGATTATGTGTACACACCTGTCATTCACTTGCTTGGCAGAACTGGAGTTGGTGCATTGACATGAATTGATTAATCTTACAAGAAAAATACCTGATGATGTTTGCTCTCATTAAAAATGTTTAGCTTTGATGGAAAGGTGTAATAAGATGCTTGATCCTTCCCTGGTTCCTGTTTTCCAAGTTTGTTGGAGCCAACGTGAAGATTATTATACATGCACAACTAGTTGGGGTAGTCTTAAAGTTAAGCTGTGAACAGATTTCACTGATGAGATTTCATCCCATTCCCAACTATCTAACGTGAGGCCAAACAATACATGTTCAGAGAGAAAAAAATGGCCCAAACTCCAGCTGACAAAATTATTCAAGCTGTGAGCCTCAGTTTTTCTCATCTGTGAAATGGGGATCATAATAAAGACCACAAGGCATGTGAATATACCATGTTTCCCCAAAAATAAGACCTAGTTGGACCATCAGCTCTAATGTGTCTTTTGGAGCAAAAATTAATGTAAGACCTGGGTCTTATTTTACTATAAGACTGGGTATAATATAATATAATATAATATACTATACTATACTATACTACAATACAATACAATACAATACAATACAATACAATACAATACAATACAATACAATACAATACAATACAATACAATACAATATAATATAATACAGAGTCAAAAATTTCTGCTCCAAAAGACATTAGAGCTGATGGTCCGGATAGGTCTTATTTTCGGGGAAACGGGGTATGCCTGTGTATATGTATAGTAATTGGCACAGTGATGGGGACATAGCAAATGCTTAATGAATGTTAGCTCTTGATTAGTGAAAGCAATGGATGTTAGTGGATACAGCTGATTACTTGGCTTCCTTTCAAAGACAGGGTGAGGATATGGGAGGGGCCAGTCCTCAGGGAGGTTTCAAGAACAGTTTATTATTTGATACAGAGGATAAGAGGCTGTTCCAGACACTGAGTTCAGTTGTCCTACAAAGCAGGAAGAGCCCCCCCCCCCCGCGCTCCCCCCACTTCCACCCCCGCAATGAGACCAGTGTAAATTAGGTTACATTGCCTTGGTTATGTTTTTGAAACGTGGACTTGGTTACCCATGTTTTTTTAAATCACTTCTTATTCTTACTCAGTGTTAGCAGATAGGTGTAATTTAGAAATTCACTCAGGGCTCCACATCAGCTGTCAGGACCTCAGCAATCTCATGTGATGGTTGGTCCCCTGAGTTTTTATTCCCTAGAAGAAGGGGCCTTTGTATGCCTGCTGTTTTTTTTTTTTTCAACTTGCTTTTGCTTTTGATTCTTTTTTTTTTTTTTTTTTTACAGCAATTTACAAGAGCAAATTCAATTTGCAAAGCTGCAACGGAAAGGGGTTTTCACTTTGCATGAATAAAACATAAAAGCGTTTCATTTTGCTTATGAACACGAGCCTATTTCACATTCTGTTTTGTAACTTTCCTTGCTGAGAAAATGGAATCTCGTAGGGAATTTCTTGATGTGGTTAAAATGAAGAAGAAATGTGTGTAAACCAGCGGCTTGAAGGGCACAAAAGTCTTTCTTGAAATTCAGAGTGCTTCACTAAGCCATGTAATGTTAGAATTTACAGTTATTTTGGTTTAGCGTTTTCTTAAGGCTTTCAAGTGGTTTTGATTTGCTCTGGAGAAATTCCTTATGGAGTATGTTTCCCTTGGGTGAGGAGGTGATGACTGTGGCACCCCCCACTGATCCCTAAGTTTGATTTGGAGAAACCGCCTATTATAAAGGAGTCGCAGTCACATGACATGTTGATTCTCTGGGGGATGCTGCTTGTGGCCTGATGGGGCTGAAGTTTCTGTCTTGTTCCTGAGAGTCATGCCTGCCGTTGAAGTTTCTTGGATCACATTTGCCTTGGATCACATTTGCATTATTGCCGGGCAAAGGGAGGGCTACCTCCGCTCTCTGGGCTGTTCTGTAGTTTGATTCCTTTTGATCACCGTGAGATCCCCGCGAAGGCTCCCAGACATGGAGATTGGTGAAAGGGGTTTCATGAGCCTTGTATTTCCAGTCATAGGCAGCATGGGGGGGGCGCCCAGATTGAGCTGCCCTTGTGTGAAGGAGGTCATCCGTCTGGGTGTGAAGGGCTCTGGGCCTTCGAACTGGCATTTTGCCCCTAGTGATTAGGGCACAGTGCCACCTCTCATCCAGTCTCTGTGGGCCTGCCTTTCCAAGGCTGGGGTGGGAGGGATTTCAGGGGCCCATGCTGATTCCTGGCCGCAGCTCTCTTTTTATTTGTTGGGGCCCTGGGAAGAGCTTTCTCTGTGTTCTTTTATAGAGGAATTTGAAGCAAACAACGTAATTTCTGAGCATAGAGGACTTTTCACAGGGACTCTCCTCTCCCCTTGCAGATAACGGTCCATCTTCTGGACATACAGATCCTTGTGTGTGCTGCCAACAGGTGGTAGAGTGTGCTAATCCCCCCAGTTTCCCATGAGAAAGAAAAGTGGGTGGATAGTATAGTCAGAGCATTTCAGACTTCATAAGTGGGATTTTGCCAAGCGGCTTCCATACAATATATATTATACCATGGAACACTGATCAGGTAAGATGTTCATAGGACTTTTCCTGAGAAAAGAAAAAGGGTTTAGGGCCAGCTGGGAAACTGAGTTAAACAAAGCGCGGCAGGCTCCTCTACTCTGGACCCCCTTGGGTGCACTGGAACCCTTTTCATGGAAATGCTGTCATATGGATCACACTTTAGCAAATGTTGCTCCCATCAGTCGACTCATTAAATTAGTGGCAACACTAGGTTACTATTTTTAAGAAAAGTTGGAATTACTTTTAATAAACAACCATTATAAGTGGAGACCCCATCAGGCCTGCTCTAATGAAAATAAAATGCCTTCATGATTAATAGCAGCCATCACAACATTGTGCACAGGTGCTTTATAAAAAGTGCTTTTTCTTTAGTTGCACTTGACATTCAATATTATTAAAGGTACTTTCTTAGGCAGATTAAACGTTGACCCTGTGATATTATCTATGCTTTTATGCTTATAGTTTGTATAGCAAAAACTTCCTTCCTAGAAACTGTTTTATACATCTCTTTTCTGGTTTTGATGAACAATTTTTAGTAATATCTTACCATTTGGTAGATTATTCATAAATTTCCAAGTGAGTTTATCTTTGACTTAATTGTTTCATCTGGTTAACATCTCAGGGAATTTTTACCTAAAAAATATAGTAAGTCTCAAGTGTACTGAATTTTTTTTTCTATTCTCTTCTACTAGGATATTCCCAACTGTTTTTTTCCGCAAGACCCTGGTTTAAGTTGTTTTAGAATAATCTTGCCACACATAGTTCAGGCTTTTGTTTTCCTGCCAATGTTATTTTGTTTTGATTTCTTTTGAGAACACTGCTTAATTTGGGGGGTGGGGGGGAGGAGGGGGAGAAAATACTGGAGTTAATTCGTTAAAATATACAAAACTTTAACTCATGGGGTTTTAAATTTAAAAAGTGGCTTAGGCACCGATGTCTTTCAACCTCTATTTTAGAGATTAGGGAGCTGAGGACAGAAGAGGGTGATTTACCTTAGATGACCCGTCTAGTTGTGGCAGGGTAAAAAAACAAACTCCTGCTATTTTCCTCTGTCTAAATAGGCCGCTGACAAGAGGCGATGGATAGTCTAAACTAGCCTGAGGTCAACAGGGGGGCGGGGCTCTGTGGCCTGGTCCCTGTCTTTAGGAATCTGGCTTCTTAATTGAGGAGGTAAGACACAGGTATGAATTGAAAGCGGAGGATGACAAACTGTGGCCCCGAGCTAAGAATGGCTTTACATCTTTAGTGGGTTGTTTGAAAAAAGAAAAATCAAAAAGGAATACAGATATGGGGGACCCAGTCAGTATGACTGGCTCTTCACAGAAAGAGCAGTAGAGCAATAACGCATTCAGAATAGAATTAGGTGATCATGTGGCTGCTGTAGGAAGTCATTGCGGAAAGGGCAAGTCTTTCTGACCCTTTGCCTCCTTTCCCACCTGCGTCTCCGTTCTGCTAACATTGCTGGGGTATGTGTAAGCACTGTTCCGCCCTGCTACTGATCCTAGAGCTACCCTTTGTGTATTAAACAGGGTACTGGTCAGGCTGCTGCACCAAGTCCACTGGCTAAAATAATAGAGATCACTTCTCCTGTGGCCATCTGCAACGAGCAGTGCTGTCTGCGGGGACAGCTCTGTGCCACACAGCCTCAGTCCTTCTAGATGGTTGTTCTGCCATCCTTCCAGTGTCATCCTAATCTGACCAAACCGAGGAACTTGTTTCTGCATCGAAGGCCACCTGGAACTTGCATACCTCACATTCTGTTCACATCCTGTTGGCCACACACAGCTGCTAAGGACTCTGGGAAATGGAGCCAGTTATTAAGCTGTTGTATCTCAGCTCCAAACCCACCTTTCTGAGCTCTGCTTTGTGAGGCTGGGGCTGGGACTCTGCAAAACACCTTTCTTCTTCTCTAGTTTGCTGCCGGTTGGGCTGTGACTAGAAGCAGGTTGCAAGACTGGAGGAGGAAGAAGAAACGTACTTCCTGTTTCTATGAGAGCATCTTGGAAAAGCTTCTTCATGACGCCCGTTCTTCAAAGCCACCAGCACCACCAACTAACATGCTCTCTTTAGAAGTCTGGGTCCTCGGCCCTTGGGGCTCTTCCTTCAAGCCTAGAAATCCCAGTACCTGCCAAGCAGGGCCTCCTCCTCAGTGTCAGGGGTTTTGCTCCCTAGGGCTCCACCTTCACCCTTCTAAGTTTCAATAATTCCCACCTCTGCCCTTTGTTCTCTCAACCCTTTAGGTCACAGCCCCAGTTCACCATTGCTGCCTTGGTGATAACCTCTCCATGTCCCCTTTTGGCCATTTAAGTTTCCTAGTTAGGATTATGTAAATGATTTCCTCTCTGTTCAAGTAACCAGCATGGTTTCTGTCTCCTGCCTGTACGCTCCCTGGCTGACCTTTTAGCTGAATTAGCATCGAGAGAGGCAGCCACTTAGCCACAGTGCAGAGAGCATCTGCCATAGGGAAGGTATTCCAGAAAGCTGCTTTTTTGAGCAAGCGAGTGAGTGTGGTTGTCCTTTCAGTTCAGCAACACCACACTGCGGGTAACACAACAGCCCTTGTGCCAAGGAAACTTCCTTTCTAAATTGGTAGAAGCTGTCAGAGATAAAGGGCAGTTCTGTTTTAGGTGACAGGGGTTTGGAAATAGTAGTCCTCTTGGTTTTTGAGCTAACCTGAAAGTTATCTCTATTTTTGCTTGCCACTGTTTCTTTTCCCAGGAGTGATGGGGAGGTCTCCATACGGAGGACGGAGAGCTTCCTAATGACATCTAGTCAAAGGCTTCTCTGAGACAGACAGTAATGGAAGATTGATGGTGTTCCAAGGTCCGCTGATAAAAGTTTAATCTAGAGGATGTGCTGTCTTGCCTCAGGGAGAAAGATCTTCAGGGAAAGAGCTGTAATTCTTTCCCTATGCCACACTGTTACCTTGACCTCTGGAGTTAATTTCTCTTTAATACAGCCCCATGATAAGCAGAGGCATCGGGATTTGCTTGACCATTTTGCTGACTTACACTATAGTTATATTTTATCTCTTTAGGAGTGGCTTCCTTGCCTTCTATTAATCATGCTGGGATGCTTGCTAATACTTTCAGCTTAGGATAACCTTTAAGGAAAGACATTGTAAGTAATTGACCACGAAAAGTTTCCCTCAGAGGAATGTGCGGAGACATTTTCAAGCAGCTCTTTCATAGTGAGGCTGTCCCTGTGGGTGAATATATGAAGATGACAATGTCTTCTGAAGAGCACGTCATCCGTTTTGCTAACTGATTCAGCGCATAGTCCAGCACTTCTCGTAAGCAAGTTTTAGCACCAGCCAGTGAAGTGTGGAGGCTCGAGGATGCCATGTCAAGAGAGAGACAGCAGGGAATTCTGTTGCTGACCCCTGAACAAGTTCCATCTCGCTCTCCCAACCTTGTTGTTCAGGGGTTTTATGGAGGTTCCATTACATAGGCATGGTTGGTGAAATCATTGACCATTGGTGGTTAGCTCTACCTCAAGCCCTCTCCCTTCTCTGAAAGTCTGAGGTGAGACTGAAAAACCAAATACATAATTCTTATTATAATATCAGTTGGTCACTGAAGAAGACAGATTTGAGAACATCAGGTGGACCTCAAGGAGTTATATCAGGTCCAATTATGTCAGGTTTTTGAGAGCTAGAATTGGTCAACAGAAGGAATGCTGGAGTAAGAATCCCAGCATTTGCTTTTAATCATGGTTCTTTCCTTGCACTGATGTTGGGGACACTTAGTGTCCCAACCTCTACATCTGCAGCGGGGATCATCACTCAGAAGGCAGAGATGTGGAGGTGCTTGGGTAGAAGGGTCATGCATTGTCCTCAGTGGGACTATTTTTATGAAGTTAGTAATATTTTCTTGAGATATTGCCCTGGGTCAACCGTAACATAACCCCCCGTATAACACGGTTGTTAGGTTCCTAAAAATGCCGTGTAACGTGAATCCGTGTAATGTGAAACAAAGAACTAGTACAAAAAAGGGGGTTAGGTTTGAAAAATTTTTAAAACATACTATTATATTTTTATAATTAAGAGAAGTATCTTTATTAAAGCAATTTTCATCAAAAGTATAACATTAATATGTATTAAATAATGTTTTATTTGTCATCACTACTAAGCACCATTAACCAAGGGCATTTTCTTATGTACTTAATACTCCACAAACAAAATGGGTTTAAAATTCTAATAAATTTTAAAATTCTGCAGTCAAATCTGATATAACATCCACGCTCAAATGGAAATTTTCAAATGAGTTATTTTTGCTCTTAGAAGCTCTTATTATGTTCCATGTTGTTTGGGGATTTCCCTAATTTTGAACAAGATATTTTTGCTCTTAAAAGCTCTTATTACGCTCCATGTTGTTTGAGGATTTCTCTAATTCTCAAACCATGTTAGAGTGAAACCGTGTTCTAGGATGCCGTGTTGTACAAGGGTTTTCCACAATTCTCGAACCGTGTTATAGACGTGCTGTGTTATACGGGGGTTGCCTGTATTATTAAAACTTGGGAGAAATGTAAATATATGGGAGATTGGCATTATTCTGTCTTTGACTTTAAACATCTAAAAATTGTCCAGTATTCGTTCCTTGTGAGTCTTGACTGATGTGTTGCTATCTCTTAAAGGCTAGTGTTGATATTTAGAGCCCCCAACCCATCTCCCAAAAAATAGCTTTGCATTTTTCTAACCATCTTTTAAAGCCAGACTTGGTGTTTAAGTGTCACCGCTATGAATTAAATCCTTGGAATGAATTGTGTTTGGAAGAGTTATTTTTTAATGGAGAAAAGTGAGAATTTATGAAAATTATTCTATGATGAGTCTTCAGTCTAGTCACTCGGGTTCTGTGGCTTCCTGCTGATGACATAAATGTGTCAGCGTGAGCTGCATCAGCTTCCCATGTTTCTGCTCTCCTCCCACTCACTGGCCCCTCTCCTTAGGCAAGAAGACAATCGGCTTACATTCCCTGCCCTACCTCTTAGCAGGGCACAACCTTTGAGGGCAGGCGCCTTGTCTCATGTTTCTTTCTTATAACTTCAATTGGAAATTCTTTTCTTCTAGACTATTCCCCAAAGAGTACCTTGGGGAACTGCTCTTTAGAAAAGGGAAGAAGAGAAAGGGAATGAAAAACACAAATTAAGATATTAAAGTCAGGCTCCTCAAGCAAGGACCCAATTTCTGAGGGTAAAAGTCCCGGGAGCAGAGTCACCAAATCAGACTTTGGGCCAAATGAAAATAAGGGAGCCAATAGTTCATTTAAAATGAGAAGAATAAATCTGTCTCAAAATGAAAACTGTAAATCTGGCTCAACCCAGAAAGACTCATTTAGACTATAAATAAAGGAACACAGAGTGGGTGACAGACCGGATCTAGCACCATTCGCATATCTAGAGAAGTTGGAGGGAGTGAGAGAAGGAGTAAGAGAAATAAAATCTAGAAAATTCAGATATTTTACACCAGAAACTTGCCAAAGGGGGAGAAGTGTTGGAAAGTACTGGAGTGGAGCGGGTTGGGGTAGAGGTGCACAATTATAGGCTCTAAAGGAAAGTGGGGTGGGGGAGGCCTGGGTACAGGATGTACAGACATGGTGCACAAACTCGTGAGTAATGGGGACGGAGGGTGGCGACTAAAAAGCTAACCAGATGTGGCTGCCTTTCTCTCTGCTGACAATGCCTTGTGCTTCTCTCTATGCCCAGTCACCTACCCTGTCTTGCCAAGTCTGCGCCTTTTGGTGATGGGCTACAGCTACATTTTCCAGGGCTCCTTTTATCCTGCACAGAGCACGGTGGTCCATTGGAGATCCACCCTCATGCTGGGCTCGTGCCCCGTGCCCTGAGCTGCCCAGCCCAGGGTGTGGCAGGTCCTGATAGAGCTGAAAGTCACTTTGTTACTGGAAAATCATTCATGGCTCCTGCCTCTTGTTCCCTAAATCCTTTCTTGCCACCCCTTTAAAGGTGAACTCCTGAGTGCACATTTGTTGGGAACAAAGCCAGAAAAATTTCAATCTCAATCTTTCCCTCGGAGAACCAGATATTTCTATTTGGACACTGAAACTAGGTCTGTCTCAGGAAGCAAGCTAAACAGGGAATAATTCCAGTGGGTTAAGTTCTGCAGGCATTTCACATACAGCACCAACAGAGGCAGCAAGATCATTTTTTTTTTTTTAAAGTCAACCTTTGTTGGATTACCAAATCTGTGAAATAGTTCAAATTGAAATTATCTAGTTCCCCCAGGCTCCAGCCCCTCAGCAGCCTTCACCCCACGTGCCTTTGGACAGAAGTGCAATGGGGATCGGGAGAAGGATAAGAGGGCACAAGTCATTCCTAAACCTACAAGCAACCCTCTCAGCAGTCCACTTCAGCTGCCTTTTGAAAGAAAGTTCTCCCCTAACCGAATACCACAAGGTCACATAGTATGTATGACCCCTACTTGACTAGCCTAGGCCCAGGTTACATTTGCTCTCAGTTTAGGGACAGCTGTCTGCTGGCATGCCAAAACAAACCTGTTCCACTCTGTATGGTCAAAACTGAGAGTGAGATCTTTATACATCCACACATCTAACCCCACTGTCCAAGTTAGTCGTTCTCCTGTGCTCTAGATCCATGCATCCATTCCCTCATTTCCGTACGCATGCATGCATGCGTTCAGCTCTTGCTGATCGGCTCTGCCATCCAATCAGCTGCACAACTCAACAACTAGTGGGTCCCGTTACCCTCCCTGCATGCAGGGAGGGGTCAGCCCTAATGATTCTGTCTCCTTAGTACTTAGGTCAAAATTGAATTGTAAAAAGTTGAAAATAGACTCATATATGCAGTCAGTAATAAGCAAAGCTACACACAATTCAGTTTTCCATCAGCGGGTGTATATATAAATACACTGTGGTATATCCATGCAACGGATATCCACTCATCAGTAAAAAGGAATCAGCAATTGATACATGCAACACAGCTGATTCTCAGAAGAATTGTGCTGAGTGAAAGAAGCCAGACCGCACCCCGCCCCATAAAAAGGGTATATACTGTATGATTTTATTTATATAAAATTCTAGGAAATGCAAGGTAAACTAATCTATACTGACAGAAAGCAGATCAGCAGTTACCTGGGGAGGGACGGAAGGCAGAGATTGTAAAGAGGCAAGAGGAATCTTTGGAAATTATAGATATATTCACTATCTTGATTGTGGTGATAGTTTCACAAGTATATACACGTCAAAACTTATCAAGCTGTATATTTTAAATATATGCAGTTTATTGT
Organism: Rhinolophus sinicus; assembly: GCF_057876585.1. Taxonomy (NCBI): domain Eukaryota; kingdom Metazoa; phylum Chordata; class Mammalia; order Chiroptera; family Rhinolophidae; genus Rhinolophus; species Rhinolophus sinicus. The sequence continues at coordinate 141,114,435 of NC_142501.1, forward strand.
ATGTCAATTATACCTCAATAAGGCTGTTTAAAAGTATAATTTAAAAAATGTATAGTGAGTAACATGTCAAAGATTTCTTTAACTCATTATTGAGAGAACCATCAGGACACCAAAGCCAATTCAAAAGAATGTAGAAAACTGAGAATCTTCCAGAACTGATAACCAAGCCACGAGGAAGCACATGTGCTTTCAAGAGTCACCAAGAACCTCAAGGAGGATGAATTAAATACGTTTTCTCTCTCTCTCTCTCTCTCTCTCTCTCTCTCTCTCTCTCTTTCTCTCTCTCTCTCTCTTCCTTCTGCCTGGGCATATCATAAAGAAAATCCTAACAGCCAGAGGAAAAATGTTATACTGACAATGATAAAATCTTCAACTTTGGGGTTATCTTTTTGTTGTTGGGAAACTACAGAAATTATTTGCAATTTACTAATCTTCTACAAATTTACAACTATTTCCCCCATCCACCCTTCTCTCTCCTCTCCCTGTCTCCTTTACTCACATATAACTAACAAAAATTGCCCACAGTACTTATCTTCACTATGGTTTTATATTTCCTTTGCTACTACTCTATTTATTTAACTTTGTAAATCCTGCTTATTACCACTAATTGTGAATAACACTCATCTTGGTTAACATTTCCAAAACATTTTTGAGCCAGACACTCTTCCAGCTTAATAACTGGTGTATAAAGAAAAAGAGATGCCATAGTCACATAATTTTAGGAAACACATGTGCAACACCCTGCACTCAGAGAGAGCCCCGAATACACAGCTTAGCTGTCGAAGGCTCTGAGCTCCTCCACTTAACACTTTGTGAGCATAAAATCCATTATTTGCTTCATACCAATGAACTTCCAGAGGATCAGCATTTCTGGGGTCTGCCAGGTTAGAAGACACTAAAGAACACTGATCGAAGGATTCTGCATGACAACGTTTATGTCAAGTTCTATTATAACAAAGCTAAATTTGCAGACTTTTTTATTTGTTTACTATTTCACCCTCCATGTCTTCACTAAAAAAGTGTATTCTTATGAGCATAGCTTTCATTGCAGTCAGTGAATATTGTCTCTATTTAAGAATTTGGTTAATTATGATAATTGCATAATTTATTGTGTTTCCCTTTTTGCCAGGAAGTTTCAAGTTAAATTAAATCCTCAGTTGCAGTAATAGTATTAAATTGAACCATATGACTGCCCCTTTTATGGATCAGAAGTGGTTGAATGTGGTTTAAATTAATATTTAGCCTACTTGATTTACAGAATTACTTCTTCCTTCTATTTGGTTTTAAATTTCACTTTTCTAATTTAAGACCCTCATAGAATGTGTGCCTTTTATTGTACATCATTTAATTCTTTCAGGAAGTAAATTCTTTTGAGATATAAATTTTAATAAGCTGAGTCCAGCTGTAATGCCCCATTAACCAATAGGGTGTTTAAAATACAGATATTTTTCCTGGCTTCTCTATTATTTAGTAATAGGGAAATGCTGCATATTGTGCAACAGGAGTATTTTGAGGTTTGGATTTTTTTTGTTTTGTTTTTGTAAAATTCCTGAGTGGCTGAAAACATCAACATTAAAAATATATCTCTATAGTCAATTAATTGACCGGTCCAAAAGACATCTGTGGCATTGTACGTGAATTAGAGAATAATTGTGTCACAGAAACCACCTCAGCCCTAAAGGGTACGTGCTTGCCAAAGTACTTTTCTCCATCACCAGGGATCTCATTACAAAGATAAGCAGCTATTACTAAAAGTATTACATCTAGTGGATGGTGTGGATTTTCTTAATATATTTCCCCCACAGATTCAGTGGCCTAGAGTAATTATCTATGTCCCTTTCTTTACTAAAAGGAGTGTTTTGATTTATTTCTGTATAGCTTCTAGCTAGATAGTTGCTTTGTCTTTTTTATGGGCATAACAGAAGCTATGGAAGCTATTTATTAGGAAAGAAAACCTAATCATAGGCATTAAATTCACTAAGTCAAAGGTTGAAAATAAAGGGAGGGAAATTTGTCTTTAATTACGGATATGATTTTAATATGTCTGTACTGTACTGTACAAATTAGAGTCCTTCTTCAAAAAAGAAGATGGTCTATATCTTGTCTTTAAATATTTGTTCACTTTTAATCAGAATGTTGTTAAGTATCCTCATAGGCCTTGGAACCACGCTGTTAGAACAGATTACACCAAAGGATTATATTGATCAGGGCAGGAGGAGGCAGAAATGGCTGTCATCATCTAGAGGGGCACCATCTTTTTTAAAAAAAATGTTTATAATTATAATTTAACTATAATTGTACCTGTGTTTTTAAGTGATCTGTCGAGTTGGCTTTCTTCATGCCCAAAGTCACATTGTCGCATTCCTACCTTGAGATGTCAACCTATGGAATTTATTTTCTTCCTCCTACCTCTATTGTGTGGCCCCATCTACCTCTCTGGGAATTTATTAGACATTCACGTATTAAGTCCCCACCATGTGTCAGCCACCGTGCTTGGCACCAAGGACGTAGCTATAAACAAGAACTGCGTGGTCCCTGCCCTCATAGGAGGAACTAAGTGGAATAGTAAGCAATTGCATGAGTCCTTGAGGCCATGAAGCATTTTGTGATAGAACTACCAAGCCCTCTACAAGGGGTATATGCCATTGCTGTCCTATGGCCACATCCAGGTCCCACCTTTTCTGTTACCCTTTCAACCACCGTTTGTATCAGTCTGCACTGGCTGGGTTATGCTGCAATAACAAGCAAAAGGCTCAGTAGCCTAAAACAACTCCTTCTGCTAAATGTCCATGGCAGGTTGGCTGCAGGCACTGCTCCTTGTGGTAATTGTCTCCATTCTGCATCCAAGACTGATGATACAGTCACGATTGAGACTAGTCATGGTGGCAGGACCAAAAGTTGCACTGACTCTTAAAACTTCCGCCTGGAAACGACACTTCACTACTTTTGCTCATATTTCATTGGCCAAAGCAAGTTATTTACATGACCAAGCCTGACCTCAGGGGTTGGGGAAACGTTCTCTTCCTCTAGGAAGAAGACCAGATAGTCACACTACTGCCCTCTAATCTCTTTGATCTCTTTTTATTTCTGTAGTCATGTAGATCTTATTGGAATTTAATCTTTTCAACCGTGTGTTGTTACTTAACGTTGTTGCTATGTATGCCTCCCCATTAAGATTGCAAATTCCTGGACAGCTAGCACCACGTCATATATACGTTCTTATATGAGACTCAGCATTATGCTATCCTTATATTAGGTGCTTAAAAATGCTTTTGATTGTATTAAGGAGAGAACGAAGGCAGAATAATCAGAACTCTTTCCATGTTTTAACATAATGCTTTATAGTTTACTAAGGGTTTATATTCGCTATCTCCCTTAATGTTTCAGAGACTGAAGGACATATTATTACGTATTTACAGATAAGGAAAGCAAGAACTAGAAGTTTCACATGACTTGTTCAGTGTTGCAAAAAAAAAAAAATGTGATTGACTTATATCTGAAACCGTGAATTCTAAATCCTGGACCAATGCTTTTCCTACTCTTTTCGTTGTTAATATGAATACCCCATTTTTTTCTTGTGTTGAGGATCTGACAGGGAAGGGAGAAGGAAGCTTCAGAAAAGGAGTTGAAAGCCCCTGACCACGATGGGGGTATATCTCCTGGTATTTGGATCCCAGCAAAGCTGAAGGGGGTACACAGCATCAATTCTCAGCTTGTATTCAGCAAGTCATTGTGTTAGTTTCCTGTGGCTGCCATAACATATTACCACAAATTTGCTGGCTTAAAACAACAAAAATGTATTCTCTCATAGTCTGGAGGCCAGAAGTTCAACACTGGTTTCAGGAAGCCATAATCAAGGTGTTGGCGGGGCTCAGTCCCGCTGGAGGCCCTGGGGAAGAACGTTCCTTGTCTCTTCCAGCCTCTGGTTGCTGCCGGCATTCTTCAGCTGTGCTCAGCACCCCAGTCTGTGCATCCTCTGTACATTGCCTTCTCTTCTGTCTGTGTGATCTCCCTCTGCCTCTCCCTTATAGGGACATTTGTGATTAGGTTTAGAGCCCACCAGATAATCCAGTACAGTATCCCCATGGTAAGATTGTCAACTTAATCATATCTGCAAAGACTGTTTTTTCTTATAACGTCACATTTATAGCTTCCAGAGATTAGGACTGATTGATCCCTTTGGGACCATTTTACAGCTTATACAGTCAGGATGGTGGGAGCCCCCTCTGCTACCCTAGCTCTTTTCTCCCCTGCTCTGCTCCTTCATCCTCCTCCCCCAGCTCTCTCCCCTCTGGGTGGTACAGGTGATGAGGGACCTTTGAAGGACCTTTAGAGTCCGACACGCCCCCACTGGATTCCTGGATCTGCCTCTGGGCTGTGTGACTCCCAACGAGTTCCTCACACTGAGCCTTGGTGTCCTCCTGTGGAGAGATGGAGGCTTTGAAACCTACATGCAGCTTAGTGTGAGATACTAAAGGAGAGCAGACCCAGCATGGGCACCTGGCAGAGAATCTCGCCCCTCCTGCTACACTGCCCCTCATGCAGGCTCTCCCCGGGCTGGAGGCAGAGGGTGCTGCCCATTGAGATTCCTACAGCACCTCCTCCCATTTATTTTTCTCAGTGAAGTTGAAAACACACGATGTTTATTAAATAATTAATCATCCTTTCCTAAAAGGGTTATTTCATTTCATGGGTGAGCAGTTTGCTGCCAGAGAACTATGTCTTCTTCCAGAATGATGTATAACATGATTTGGCATCTACATTTTTAGACACTTGGATGTTTTTTCTCTCTTCCATTTAAACTTGAAGGTAGTATAGTATATATTCATTTGCATTTTGTTCCTTTTAAGAGATACACATGTGCATAGTGGGTTAACCTCACATTTTTCCATTTCTAAAGCAATATGTAGAGCCCATATGAATGCACATAAATTCCAGTAAATTTTAGTATTCACTAAATATGAAGTACTTAGTAATGAATACCATAGGTAATTAACCTTCACAGCATTAAGACTATAAAGAAAAAGTAACAAATATATAATTGGCAAGGAGACTAACACAAAGGTATAAACCAAAAATAACCAATGCCATTTTATTTTCCTGACAAGTTTTTGTGATTTCACATACATTCACTGTCTGCCTTCAGAATAAAAAATTCTGGCCTAGTTTGTTTATAAAGCAATCCCTCAGACATCTGCCTTATTTTTTAGGAAATTTTGATCCTAATGCTAGAATATTAAGTAGGGGTTACTCTCCGTCTCTGACCTAATAACATTAGGGTCCTGAAGTGCTGGGTTGAGAAGAGCCATGAGACCAAAACCAGGCTTGGTGAAGAGTTCTGTGATCTGTTAGTCATGTCTGCCATGGCCATGGCAAAGGTGTGAGACAGCATGACTGATGAACGAGTAATTACTGGAATGCACTTCATCTAGGCCCTTACATAGGTTCCCCCCAGAGTCATCCGTTAACAATAAATTTTATACAGGAAACGTAAAAACTGGGGGGAGGGGGGGAAGGGTCAAATATTGAATACTCTCAATAACATTGTAGCTGAAATTTAGTACCATGTTTCCCCGAAAAGAAGACCTAGCTGGACCATTGGCTCTAATGCGTCTCTTGGAGCAAAAATTAATATAAGACCCGGTATTATATTACATTATATATTATTATATTATATTATATTATATTATATTATATTATATTATATTATATTATATTATAGACCTGGTCTTCTATTATATATAACCCAGTCTTATATTATGTAAGACCCAGTCTTATATTAAAATAAGACCGAGTCTTATATTAATCTTTGCTCCAAAAGACACACTAGAGCTGACGGTCCAGCTAGGTCTTATTTTGGGGAAACATGGTAGTTTCTTGGAAAATATCAATTGAAGGAAGAAAAGAAGGAATTTTTTGCCTTGAAAATTGTGACCCTGGTCGCAAAGGGAAAACTCATTTTCACGACCTGATTGTGAATTAGGAGGGCTCTGAGTTTGTAGCCGCTCCTGGTGCAGTGTGGTATGCAGTGTTCAGAATGACCAACAACACCCAGTAAGACGTACGTTCATTTGTGGATAAACAGCATACATGCAGTGTTCCAGTATTAAGTATGTAAAGCATTTGCATTGTCTAACAACAGACACATAGTGCTTGCAACAATGTGGCATTTTGTTTTTGTTTGCCACATCTCTGGAAGAAAGATAATTTTTAAAGTTTGAATCCCAGCCCTGGCACTATTTTATGGGTTCTTGGGCAAGTTATATAACTCTCTCTGTTCCTCAGTTTCCTCATCAGATAATAACATTGCCTGCCTTCTAGGAGTAAATAGGTTACCCTTGCTAAGAGTTGAGAACGGTGTCTGGCACAGATCTAATAAGTGCACTAGTTCTTTCGTCCTCCCTTCCATTTCTAGTCCTCCCCTGCTGGCTTCTGACCCCTGCAGGCTATGTTTCCAGGCTCTGCCTGGGTTTGGCCACTAGGAGGCAGGAGAAACCAGTGTTCCTCTCCCCTCTGTGGGCCTCCTGGCTGTGGTTCCTCTGGGTGGCCTTGACCCCAGGGCCCTGTTTCTACCACCTCCTCCCTTGGGCCCTTCAGCCTGGGGGTGGTAGGTTGCTTCCTACTGTTGCTAGTCTTTGAGGTCCTCACTGTCTCCTGTTTGCTTTTTAACTCTTCCATCACCCATGTCACTAATTCCATTAAATTTCCTTCTTCAAATATTTAGAACAGTTTTTGTTTTCCTGGTTGTGCCCGGTCTGATAAAGGCTAGGTGAGCGTTTACTGTCATTGTTGTTGCTGCTGTCGTTCTCATTGTCTCATATACTTCCGGGGAAACTGAAGGAAACTGAGACTCAGGAGGTGACGTGAATTAACCAGAATCCTACAGCTGGTGGGTGACAGACCCCAACATAAAACTCATTTCACTACATCTCTCCTTCTACCAGCCTTTGGATGGGCTGGTGTCTTCCACTGTAATTACTCTGAAATTACAGTGTATTGCCTTTTGTTTTTGGATTTCCACATATTGGAAGATCTGTCTTCTTGGACACAGAAGACAGCTGAGAAAACAGCCATCCTAACAGCCAGTGATTACTTTAGGAGTCATATGCTATGGAAGTTGGGATTGACCTCAGACCTCATGGTGTTTTACCCCAGTGGAGGGTGGAGGTGTTCAGAATCACTGATTACAAGCTACAGAAAACAATCTGAGTGATCCTGAGCCAAAGAGGATTTGGTTATCTTCTAGAACCCTGAAGGAAGCAGGGTGGCCAAGCCTTGAGAACAGAACGGGGTCTGAAATAGTGTCAGGATGGACTTCTGGTTTTCATATCTCTTTTTGGCTTCATTCTTTTCTCTGCTTCATATGGTAGCAAATGACCGTGTACATTTCTTTTCCAGCCAGTCTAAGAGTGCAGCCTCTCAATTCCAAATTCCTGAGGGAAGAGACCCTCCCCCACCAGATCAGGAAGGTGTCAGCCATGGGCCTGCTGTTGCCACATGGGTTTGGGTGGTGTGGTATTTCCCAGAAAAAGGGGCCAGGAGAGATAAGCTAACAAGTGTCCACTAAAGAGCTCATTTCAAGATTTCAAATAGCCTAATGAATAGTCTTAGTAATAGCAAATGTCGTATTTGGGTGCCTACCATTTGCCAGATACAGTGCTAATTACATTATATTGGTTTTGTTCGTTTTCTTTTATTTTAATCCTTACAACAGCTTTAGGAGACACATTTTATTATTTGCCTTTTGTAGATGAGGAGAGGCGGAAGGGGAAAATTACGCATTTGTGCAATATAAAGCTGCACAGGCCAACTAAAACATTAAGGATCTTTGCTTCTGGTGGGAATTAAAATATATCAACTCAAAGTGGCAATACTGGTTAGCTAATTCTGATCAGAAGTTGTAATTAGTGCCAAAGTATACCTTTGATTAGCAAGAAATGCAGTGAGGGGACAAATCAAAGCAGTTTATTTGTACAAGAACTATACCAGGGATGCCAAAAAAAATGTCTACAAGTGGACACTTTGGTCAACGTTGCTCAAGCAGTAGTTCACTGTAATCAGAAGTGTCTGGACGCTGATGGTACCCACTTTGAGTACCTCTTGTAATTGCAGAAGTCAAACGTGACTTGCATTCATCTTTTGTTATCAGTATTTATTGAGTATTAGAATTTTAATACAGTTTTCCTTTCTTAAAATGTGTATACATTTTTTTGGCATGCTTTGTATATTAAAATAAGAGGTCGTTGGTGGCTAAAATAATAAAATGGCTCTTTGGAGTTTAAAAGGACCTATTTGGTCCAACCCACTGCTCTTTAAAAATAAGGAATTTTGCTTGAGGTAAGTAATTTAGCTTTTTTGTGGGAAGTTCCTTCAACTTCTAAGATGATTCAAAGTTCAGAATTACTGATTCAGTCTTTTGACTAAATCAGGAGTGTTTAAATATACATTTTCTACTCAATAAGTCATGAATTTGTTTAATTTATCACCAGTGCATTCAGAAGTCATCAAAGTAGACTTTGAGCTGTGAGCATTTGCTTCTCTCCTTCTGGTTAATCCTGACACATCTCATATGTCATATTTTTCTAAAATTCTAAAAATGGGATTGCTTACTGTTAAAATTGATCACTGGGTTGTTGTGTTTCTAAAGGCAAATTATAAAACTTGCTTAAATTATATAGTTTCCCCTCATTTCCGTGAAAAGTTTTCCACATGAGTGGAGGAAGTGGAATCACTGGTCTAGTAGACCATTGATGCTGGAACTTGAGCACATGTCGGAATCAGCTGCCACTCTTCATAAAGCACAGCCAGCTGAGTCCCATCTTCAAAGTTTCTGAATCAGTGTTTCTGGGGTAAGGCCTGAGAACTTGCATTTCTAACGAGTTCCCAAGTGAAGCTAACTTTGTCTGTGGACCCACTTTGAAAACCACTGCTCTAGGCTGAAGAAAGAATTTGCCGAGAATAAGCATGAATGCTTTCAGTCTGGTCGCTTTAAGAGAAAGCGATGGGGTGACAGATTTAAACAATCATTCTGTCTAGCCAGAAGGCTCCACTCTTTCCAAGGAAATCAATTTTGGAATATATGAGTTTCCTTTCTCTTAAGGGGGAAGGTAATACAGACACGAGGAGTTACTATTAGGATAATGAAGCTTAAAATTTAGGGCCCCTTTCCAGGCCCAATGAGTTCTCATGGTTTTTGCAAAATTTGCAAAAAGAAGATATTTTTATATTCATTTTCTTAAAGAAGCCTCCAGAAATTCTCTAAGCTTTAGCTCCCACAAAACCTGAATCGACTCTCTGATAATTAATTAGTATAATTAACTAATATATATGAAAGGAATACAGTTTGTAACAAAGAGAAGTTTTTTGTAGGTTAGGCAGTCCCTAAGTGCCAGGAATAAGGGTAAGAGGGGACATGAGCCTCATATGTGAGCTTTGTGTAGAACTTACTTTAATTGAATGAGCTCAGTGGGGCATTTAGGCAGATGAAAATCCAAGTTGATCTTAGTTTGCCCACTAAATGAATAGCTTGCTATGTGTGCTATATTTTATTTTCTATTTATTTGCTTTATTTGTAACAAGAGCAGATTTGAAGAATGAGATGGGTTCAAGTTCTGGCTTCACCTCTTATAAATAAATTCACTCATTCTCTCTTGGCTTGTTTTGTCTTTAAAAAGGAGATGGTATTATAATAATTGCCAACTTAATAGGGCTAGTGGGTAAGGAAATGATAGATATGAACAGACATTTGTTCATATCTGAAGATATAAAATGTTACACAAATGTTATTAGTAGCTATACAATGCTACACAAATAGTACATTAATAGTTCGTATTAATTGAATGACTAAAGAGCCGTTCTGTGAGATGAAAAGTCAGCAAACATTTTTTTGTAAAAGGCTAGACTGTAAATATTCTAGGTTTTGTGGGTCACCTTGTCTGTCTTAACTACTTAACTGTGCCAGTGTTAGGCAAAAGCAACCCTACACAAGATATAAATGAATGGGTGTGGCTGTGTTCCAATAAAACAAGGGCAGCTATGCTAGATGACATACCAAAATTGATTCAAAATTCGGTCCTTCAAAATTAGGAGCTTCCAATTGAGCATCAAGATAAAACAAATACTAGCAATTATAAATGATGTTTTTATTTAAACTCAACACTGAAAGATCAAAGTGCTGGCAAATGTTCTCTGCTCTGCTTTCTGTTATCACTGGATGTAGCTAATATCTCTTTGGAGGATGAGGGCACGTAAGTGGGAGAGGGGAGGCAAAGCAGGGATGAGGAAGGAGTCAAGGTTAAGCACAGCCAAGGGGCAAAAAACCAGCTTGTTTCTTTTTATGCTTCCTGGTGCTGTAAGTAGTGATAACAGGGTGAGTTCTCCCCTGAGATTCAGCCCCAACAGCAGACACATAAGAATGGAGCTTTGTGACCAACAGTGGTTCTATTTTGTAACCTCTTAATTATTTTTTTTTTTAGTCACTGATATGCTCAGGTCTGTGAACGTTGGAAAACTGAAATGGACCAAAGGACTTTTAGGAAACTCATTAAAAGAGAGGTGCCTGTACATCTGAAAAGGGAAGTGAATCATGAACCATGAACAAAGTTGCTATAAACATTCACGTACAGGTTCTTGTGTGAACATAAGTTTTCACTTCTTTCGGGTAAATACCCAGGCGTGGGATTGCTGGGTTGTATGGTAATGGTATGTTTAACTTTATAAGAAACGGCCAAACCACTTTTTGAAGTGGCTGTACCATTTTGCATTCCCACCGGCAGCATCAGAGTTTCAGTTGCTCAGCGTCCTCACCAGCACTTGGTGTTGCCAAGGTTTTGTTTCTTTCTTTGTAAGTTTTTGTTGTTGCTATTTCAGCATTCTAACCTATGTAACATGGTAACTCATGGTGGTTTTAATCTGCAATAACCAATAATGATATTGAGCATCTTTCATGTGCTTATGAAAACCATGTATCTTCTTGGGTGAAGTGTCTGTTGAAATTGTTTGCCCATTTAAAAAATCAGATTGTTTGCTTTCTTATTCTTGGTGTTATTCATAATTGCCCCAAAGTAGAAGCAACGTAAATATCCATCAACTGGTAGGTAGATAAATAAAGTGTTGTCCCTCCATACAATAATGTTCTTAACAATAAAAAGAAATGAGCTACTGATACACTCAACAGTTATACTAAGTGAAAGCTACAAGGTTCAGAAAGCTGTATATGATATGATTCCATAAACATGACATGTCAGGAAAGGCAAAACTATAGAGACAGAAACCAGATCAGCTGTGGGTTCGAGGTGAAGGAAAATGCAATTTTTTCCAAGAACTTCCTTAGCTTCATTCTACCAGCCCCCACCCTCTTACCCCTGCCTCAGCCTTCCCCATGGATTTAGTATCAATTTAAGCTTGAGTTTCTAATACAGAAACACAAACATGATTTTTCTCTAATTTTAATCATGGAAGTTGCCAGACAGCAGGCCTTTCCCTTGGCCCTTTATTTTCATTCCTGGGCGGGAAGATAGCCTGGCTCTGTCCTCCTCCTCAGGCATCCAGTGCCCCTACATCTCCCTGTAATTCTGCTTTTCAGAGACAGCAAGGTAGAGGGTTGACTAGGGAGATGGTTGAGCAGATGCCCCTTAAGAATTAAATGTTGTCCTGGTTCTATTCTGAGTGATAGAGGGTAACAGTTTATGCTCACCTCCCATCACCTGGCAGTTAGGAACATAAGAACTATTGAGTGTGTGTGGGGGGGCGGGTTGGAGAGAGGGGTAAGTCAAATCTCTTTATAGTACAGGGAATGCCAGCAAATTGCCCACTGTCTTTGGTCTAGTGGGATGTTCTCTGCCGAACATTGCATAAAGAAAATGAGCTATGCCCCCTGTGTGGAGCTTCGAGATGTCTTCCACTTACGAGATTTTTGTTGTGCACATTTATTATAAATAGCCTTTGTGCTTTATAGGGCAGAACAGAAAGACTCCAGGTCATTGGGCGGGAGAACTGTTTTGTTCTTTTTTTCAGAATTTTTGTTAGAGTTGAGTCAGAGATCCTGTGGTAAAACCTGGAGGTCTTTAGAATAAAGTTGCACCCTTATGTGAGTGCAAGCGAAGCTTCTGCAATATCTGCTAAGGGTTACGGGGGTGTGGGGGATTTTTGTTTGTTTATCCTAAATTCAGGGAGAGTTTCAAATGGCCTCTGAGTTCAAAGCTGCTTTTCCCTTTGGGTGAGACAATGTAAGGATATTTGTGGATGCGACCTAAGGATGGTTCAAGTTCATATTTGTATATTTTTCTGGGAGCATGTTTCCTAGGATCAAATTGAAATGTTTTTTCCTATAACGAGTTAGCAGTGTGAACATTGTTATGACAATCCTGTGACTTTTTGTTTAATATTTATACTCAGCTAATCAAACAAATTGAAATTGGATTATGGCTGTTACACATTATAGCAGTTATTATCCAGTTTAAATGCAGGTCTGAAGGAAATAAAATTGATTTTTTTCTGTGCTACTTGGGGACATCATAGATTATTGGTACGCTGGTTGAATTTTTAATTAGGTTTATACGGAGGAAAGAAAGATTAGTGGTTGGGTTTTTTTTTTTTTACTTAATGTATTTTCTTAATGTAAATAAACTATAATATTTTATTCTAATTAGGGAGTCAGATGATTTTTTTAAAAGTTTGATGATCTGCTTCCATATTTTTATTTAAAGCATGTCAGGCTTTTAAAGTGGATAATAATTTTAAGGAACATTTTTATTTTTAGAAAGAAGAAGAGAATAATAGAGTAGAATACTATTACAACACTCAGTTACTACAGTAACAGCTACCTTATTTTTCAGGGAATGAGCTGCCTTAGGTACCTGAGTGTCACAGATAACTGAACTATCTTTCTATACACCAAACCTTTTTTTAAAAAAATTGCCTTCATTCTGCAAACGTGGCTTGTGTGCTTGGTCTGTGGAAGCACCACGCCCAATGCTAGGATTCAGAGTTCATCTAACATAGGGCCTTCACAAAAACAGATGTTTCAATACCACTGACTGCTGAGAATGCAGAGCAATGGGCCAGAGTACACAAAGGCAAGAATGATGAACCCGGGGGAGTAGGGAAAAGCTTCATGGAAGAGGTAGCACTTGATCTGGACCGTGACTCAGAAGTAGGAGTTTGCAAAATAGAAATTTATTCTTGACGTTGTAAAGGCATTACGTGCTGATTGCATGCTTACTTTAAAAGTACCTCTAGAAAAATATTAATTTATTAAATTTGGTCATTATTCAGTGTACTAAGCACTTACTGTGTCAGGGAATGTGTTTGCTGCTGAAAATACACTGGGGAAAAGTCCACAAGACCACTCTTAGGTTCTACAGTTTTCTAGTAGAAGGACTCACAGAACTCACTGCAAGCTATTTTACTCACACTTATGGTCTATTACAGCTAAAGGATAGAGATTAAAATCAGCCAAGGGAAGAAGTACATAGGGCAGAGTCCAGGAAAGTTCCAGACATGGAGTTTCAGTTGTCCTCTCCCCCGGGTGTCATGGGCAGCATAACTTTCCCAATGTTGGTATTTGATAATATGCATGGAGTATTGCTAACCAGGGAACCTCATCTGAGCCTCGGCATCCAGAATTTTACTTAGGGCTCCATCACGAAGGTATGGTTGCCTGCGCACATGGCTAATCTCAGTCTCTAATCCCTCCAGAGGTAGAATCGATGCCAAATGACCCAAACCACATTGTGAGACTACCTAGTGTGACCCAAGACCCTCAGGTAAACAGCTCATGTCAGGCATGACATTCCATGGTCTTAGACATCACTCCCAGAAGCCAAGGGCAAAGGCCAGCCCTCTCTTTGGTCAAGATTGAGTTCCTTGCTATACAGAAACAAAACTAGATGCTCCTATAAGTTTAAAAAACTCACCGTAAAGTGAAAGGTGACAAGGTCTATGAAGGAAAAGTCTGGGGTGCTGGGGGGGTTGGGGTGGGCTGTGCTGCCAGTTAGGATGATTTTTCCCAAGGAAATGGACTGAGATCCAGAGGATGAGAGGGCTTAGCCAGGTGAGCAGTGCCAACAGGAGGGAACACGTGGTGCAGAAGCTCCGAGGTGAGAAGTAGCTGGACATGTTCCAGAAACTGGAAGAAGATGAGGCTGGAGCAGAGAGAAAGAGGAGGAAATGTGGTTGCAGCACTCACTACAGAGGAAATAGGGACCAGATCCCAAGTGGCCTCAGAGACCCTGAAAATGATTATGGATTGTGTATCTCCAGTCAATGGGAAGCCATTATAGAGGTTTAAAGCAGGAGCATGGATGCTCAGATTTGTGGTTTGTTTTTTTAAAGGGACACGTCTGTGGCCGTGAGACTAGCCAGTTGGTGACAGGAGTGGAAACAGGGTGACTGTTAGAAGACGATTGCAACCATCTCGATAAGAGAAGACAGCATTTGCGACTAGGGTGGTGGCTGTGGAGTTGGAGAGAGGGGGACAAGTTGGAGAGAGAGGTCAGGTAGAGTTGGCAGGACTTGTCAAGAAGGACTTCCCTACCAAAGACCCTCAACTGTCACACTATACTGTCACCTCTTTGGGCATCTGGCAGCCCCGTCTGTTCTGTTGCTTCTATTCTGCTATAGGCAGAGAATCAGATAACCAAACTGACCAGAATTATGTGTAATGAAGGGCAGCCTCTGACAGGGTGACAGGTGCAATCCTGTGAAATCAGTTCATACCTCTGGACTTGGTGATGTCTATTCTGGCTGCTGAACCCAAAGCCTCAAACCCACCCACACCCACTTCCAATTTGAGCTGTGTCCCAAACAATTGTGGTTGCCAGAGCAGTTCATTGTAAACAACTCTTCTAAATAACTGCAGTATTGCTGGTCATAGATTCAGATACATCATGAGTTAAACTAAATCATCCCCCACCCCCACCCTGCCGGCCCCTTTGAAATACAGCCATTAACCAGAAAAGCCTAATATAAAATTGTCAGCAGAGAACCTGACACTTAGGAAGAGCTTGAAAAATGTTGAGCAAATGAGTAGATGTTTAATCCTCTTTTAAATCATGAGCATTAAAAAGAGTTTCCGGTACACCTGTGATGTATTTTACTAAATCCTGACAAGACCTCCTAGTTACATACACCCTTGATTTTCCATGTGTGTTTTGTATTTTCTGTTACGAAAACATAACATGGAACTTTGAATATAGCAGAAAGCACATAATGGAAAACATTATAAGGAAAACATTATATGGAACTTTGAATATAGCAGAAAGTATAGATGATGTTCCCTGCTGGTTTCACTTTATTAATTGCTCAATCAAATAACTTATTCTTGCCCAGAAAAAATTAGAAGAGGAAATACTTTCAGTGCACACACAATATAGTCAGAGACCTTGGATTTTCCTTTCAAATTATTTTGGCCAATAGCGCCAGCACTCTTATTTAAAATGTCGCTTAGCCAACTGGACACTTTTCTGCTTTCATGTATATGAGTTCTCAGCTAGAGATGACAGTGTTGGGGTGCCAGTGTCATCTTGGCTTCGGGCCAGCAGTAAACAAAAGGTGCCTTAAGAGAGGTGGTGATCAAAAGGTGTGTAGGGGTGAATTACTGTTAAGGGCTTCGTGTAAATTGGCAGGGGATCTGTGAGGCATAGCTTTCAGCTCAGTTCAAAACTTGCTGCCTGATTGATAAAAACTACACTTTGGCATCGCAGAGGCTCTCTGGCTGTGGCTTGCAGTACTGCCCTCCCCCCCGCACTCCGTCCACCTCACGGATCACGCATTGTCGTGTTAGAAACCAGAAACCCAGGCCCGAGACGTCAACTTTCTAAAGAGGTGCAGTGGAATTAGAATGAACTTCCCGAGTCCTGGGAGTCCAGAAAGGGAAATGTCTGTCATACAATGAGGGTATGTTGCCAGTGGAAAGAGTCCACCCTTCTCTTCGCTTGCCCTAGGCCGGGCACCTGGCGGCTGTGAGCACCTGGCGGGGGCACCTGGCGGGGGCGTGGCCCGAGTGGGCGGGGCGGTGCCCACGCGCCTCTCCCGCAGCCAATGGGCGGCGGCGGAGGCGGAGGCGGGCGGGGAGCGCGGGCGGCCGGGACGCCGCGAGGCGCGGACGCCACTCGCTTCAACTCAAGGCACGCGCTGGCGCTGGTGCTGGTGCGGGCGACCGCTCCCGGCTCGCTGGTGCCGGCACCCCAGGCCTTGTCCCAGCGCCGGGGGCGCCATCCCCGCCCAGTCCTGGGAGGCCAAGGTGAGGAACGTGGGGAGGGGTGGCGCGCCTTTGTCTGCAGGTGCGGGCAGAGGTAACGAAGGGGTAGGAGCCGAGCTCGCTCGCGGGAACAGCGAGGCGGGCCCAGGAGACCCGCCGGACAAAGGCTGCGCCCTCCCTTCCCCCGAGTCAGCGCTTCGCGAGGTGCCCGGTCCGGGGCGACCAAGACGGCTGAGGAGGGGTCTTTCTGCCTCGCTAGAGGGAAGGATGAGGATTGTGTGAAGTGGGGGGAGACGGGAGGAGTCTTTTGATCCCAGTTTACTAACGGGCGGAAAGGGTGGCCTGTTCAGATAGATGGTCTGCACTGGGCATTTCTGTTGTGGCCACTGTTACAGGATTTAGTAAATGAGTGCATTTATCTCATATGACCTCTGGTGAATCACATTTATGTCTGTTTGTCTATTAGGAGTGAGAAATAATTGCAAGATCTGGGTAATCCAATTTTCAAAAAATTTTGTTGTATTAAAAGCAGTGTCCTTTGGTGTAGAAATACTGTGCATTTTCAAATAATTTTTTGTTATATGATTTAGAATATTGGTGTGACTTCATATGAGAAAATGTCACAAATTCCTCAAATATAGAAAAGCAGCTTGCCCTTGGCATTGAAAAAGGAGTAGTGTTTTTTTATTTGTAAAGAAAAACATGATTTAAATTTTGCATACAACACTTCATCGGACTCTCGGGGAATCTGTATGTGTCTTTTCTATCTTCTGTTTTCTGTACTAGTATTGTAATGAGACATGGCTGTCGATTTCCCTAATTAATGTGTTAGCTGTGAATCTTCATTACTGCCCTGGGTGGGAGAAGGTGGAAGAGGAGGCAAACCATTCCTCTTTTCTTTCTTTTTTAACTGCAGCTGCAACCTGGCCTTGACTTGTATCATGAATGCTGGGTTCTGACTGCTGTCCTCACGTTGTTCTCTTTTCGGTTTTTTTAGACCGTTAAAGTCAGTCTGTCTTCCAGGCTTGTTGTGACACAAAAGCTGTTTATAAGTTTTCTCCCTAAAGCTTAGATCTCTTCTACTGCTGCCTTTTAGTTGTTATTTATTTTGTGATTGGAATTTTAAGTGTCCCAAGGCATTTCTTGAGAAGTTAAAAGCATACTTTGAGGACAGCCCTAACTCCGTATTTGTAAATATTGTCTATAATTTTTTAAAAGTTAACGGCTGTGTTGTCCAAATGTGAACAAAAAGGGAGAAAACTTTCAACAAAGCATCAGCCATCATTATTGAAGAAGGGGCCATTGTCGTTCTTGGCGCGGTGAGTGAGGCTCAGAGTGAAGGTGTGGGAGGGCTATGTGCTGGTTTGGTCAGGAACCCCACCTTTCTGACAACTGGTGTACTTATGGGTTCCTCTGTCATTCAAGCAGGTCCTAGCTTTTGAACAATGGCAATATTTATTTAACAAGTATTTCTTGAACACCTACTATGTACAGGGCATTGGCAATAATAATGAAATGGTCAATGTAACAGGTACCTTCTTGCTTTCTTGGAGCTCACACGCTGCTGGCATCGGGCCCATTTCTGGTCCTATGAACTGAAGCAGAGACCTGGGAAGCGGTGTGGATGCCACTGGGGCGCCAAGAGGATGTTGCTGCTGGCTGCTGCCCTCGAGGTCAGCTGAGCCCAGAGCTTTAGGTGCAAAGAGGTGGGCCGAGGACACCTCCATGCCAGGGGTGGAGGTATTCATCACACCAGTGGGTCATTGTGCGGTGTAATCGGCTTCTTAAACCTGCTTGTTTTGATCACGGATACCTGTCAGGAGGGCCAGAAGCTGAGCTCTAAGAGTTTGAACAGTGGCTTTGTCTATTTGGATGTGGTAATTCCAGTCTGTTTTGAAAACTATCAGTCATGCAGTCTCCTACTTTCACCTCAACAGCTTTCATCTTCAACAACCCCTCAGGGAAATGAATTTCATTCTTTACCACTGACTGAGCAAAGCTTTACATCTGTCCACAGTCTGTCAAGTGTGAAGAGGCGACTGCTAGGTTTCGAGACCTGGAACTCAGTTGGAAACCCCTGTTTACTCTCTACTTTTCATGCGTTTGGGGGAGTGTACTGATGGCACATAATTTCTTACTAGTCTGGGTTTTCAGACTTTTCTACAAATCCCTATGGTCACATGAAAGCATACTAAATAGTAGTATGACTTGTTCTTTTCTAAATGGCTATTTTAAACACCAAATGTAACATTTTTGAGAAATTCTTAGACCTTTGGATTTCTCAGGCCCTAACATACTACCTGGCATAGGCTGAATTGTTGAATGGGCAGATGAATGACTGTAGATGAAAATATTTCATTTTCTATCTTTAGGGCTTAACTATGACCATCACACGTATTTGATATTTACAATCTGTAATTTGCTGTTTGGCAAATATGGACGATCTGTGTGTCAGGCATCTTGTGAGGTACGTGAGGGAATGAGACAGGCAAGCTTCAGAGAGGCAGGAGGTAAGTCAGGAAAACAATTCATAAGCAAGATGATACAGATTAGGATACGTGCCATGAAGACAATCAACAGCCCAATGCCACAGAGAGTAGCTCAGTGGTTAAAGGGGCCGCCAAGAGGCAGCCCGTCTTAGGAGTTGACATTTGAATTGAGTTTGGAGTTTGAAAAGCCAGGCATATGGGAGCAAGTAGGAAGGTCTGAGGAAAAAGGAGTGCTCAGTACGTTCAAGGATCTGAAAGGAGGCCGTCGTGGCTGGAACCAGGAGCAAGGAGGCCAGTGTCTGCGCTGGAGTGGAAGGGGTAGGTGGGAATAAGACCCGACAGGGCTTCTTGGCTATGGTTGAAGGTTGGGTTTTGTTAATGCCACGAGAAGCCTCTGAAGGGCGGGAACCAGGGAAGTGCCGTGATCTGGTTTGTTTCATTAAAAAGATCTCAGTGAAAGCTGTTAAGGGGAATGGATGTGGGGAACAGAAGTGGAAACGGGGGGACCATTTAGCAAGTCCTGGTCCCGGAAAGATCAAAGTAGTGGCAGAGGGGATGAAGAGAAGCAGTTCGTGGAGATTTCACAGGCAGGACTGAGTGTAGAAGAGGATTCTAGGACCATACCTGGAATTTTAGATTTATTGTTTATGTCTGTTGGAAATACATATTAATAGAAATAATGACTATATAAGGACAGTTAAGCAGTGGAGCGACTCACTTTCTATTTGTTATATCTGAACCTTGACTTAATTTTGTTTTATTCTCCCGTGTGAATGAGCAAATATATCCAGTGAAGTGCTGTGCATTTGGCCATTTTTCTGAGACATTTTCACTCTTCAGTGCCCTGACTATCCTTCTCAACTAGTAATTACACCTTTGAGTACTTTCTTTGTTTTGTCATAAAACTGAAGGATCAAAGTAAGAAAGAAGACAGGTTTAAGCTTTAATCCATATGGAATGAACTCCACCTTTGCTCCTAGTTTTATAAGAAACCAATGACAGTTGCATTTGAAGTTATTTATTTCACATGCAACATCCTGCATGATTCCAACAACTGATACTTTTATTTATTGTCCTAAATAAAACTGTTTCATATGTATTTTAACTCAGAAAGAGTAAAATTCCTAATAACTCTGCAGGAAATTCACCGAGCATTTTGTGAGCTAGAAAAGCCATTTCTTTGTGTCTATAAAGTAGAGAAATGAAATATTTGGTTTCTGATGGGATTTGTTGCACCCTCCTTCTATCTTTAAGATTTGTGTACTTGAAAGCTTACAGTGTCTTTATCAGGGAACTTTTCTTTTAAAACCAAATTTAGTTTGGTCTTGCAAAAAAATATTGATGAAATATTTTCTGCACTCAGAATTTTAGGCAGATGCAAAGGGTCAGTAGTGACTGGGGCTGCCAGCCCTTCTGATCTGGAAGCCTGGACTGGTTACCTTGGAACATGTAAGCTTTCCTGGGGATGAATAACTTATGACAGTTAAAATAATTACGACGGAGGGAAAGCAGCTGCAGAGAGCACAGTTGACAGTTGGGGCTGATTTGGTTTGATTCTGTCGTGTCAAAGCATACATCTGTTTGCCAGGTTACATGAGAATGCTGTTTTCAGGGAGTTGTGTGTTTTGTTTTTTGTTTTCCTTCCTCTGTCCCCCTTACACAGTCTAAGAAGAGTCATAGTCTGCTAGTGACCTTCTTGAAATAAAGTGACTGGGGCAGAGCTCCGTATCGATTCTGGTTCTCATGTTGGACAACCATAAAAGATCTTTTGGTTCTAAAGAAGTTGCAAATTAGGAGAGCTCTTATTCCTGCATCTAGCTGGCCCTGGAGTTTGTCACCTGCAACAAGGATTATTCCAACATGTTGGCCAGTCGCACTAGGTTTAACGCACACTTGTTTTAATGCTCTGCTGTTTTTGTAGCACAAAAGCAGCCATGGACAATCATAAATGAATGGGTATGACTGTGCTCCAGTGACACTTTATTTATAAAAACAGACACAGTGCAGATGGATGTGATCTGGGGGCCATAGTTTACAACCCCTGATTTAAAGGATCTAAATGGAACCCACAGTGACAACTGAAATAGGGACCGTGTTCTTTGGAAGTAAGAAAGCTCTGTCACCTTTGGCCAGCTTTGCAGTGTTCTGAAAGCCAGGCTCTAAAGAGAATTCCTGGAGAAGGTTGGGCTGTTTGGGGCACTTCTGAGGCGAACCATTATTTGAACACCCCAAGCCCACACTTGAGCTTCTTCAAGATGGTATGTTTATTTGTCAAATATGAACAAACATGGACAATAAAAGGAAGGTGAACTCAGACAGTAAAAAGAGGATACTACCATGATGGGATTGCGGCTTTTTTTTTTTTTTTAAGATTTCTTACCGTATTTTATGGAAAAGAAAAAGGATGCTGAAAAAGGAGACAAACTGCATATAAGTAACCTTACTGAATAGGAAAGATGTGTATTCTTTCAACTTGTGTCAAGAGATGAACTCCTGCTAAGATAGCGTCGTACCTCTGGGGGGCGCGGGGGTGCTCTGGCTGCCTTCTAGTGCCGCTCTTCTTGCTTCTCTGCCTCAGCGTGATGAGAATGCGTTGTCGGGATCTTTTCCCTAAGTGATACACAAAGCTTTATTTCTCTTAGAGCACAAATATAAGGAAAATTATCTGGGGGAGTTGGTAAAGCTTGATAGAAATCAATATACGAGGGAAATTTATATATTGATTTCTTTAGGAGCAGGAGAGCCATTTTTCATTTAGACAGATGTTCTGAAGAAGGAATCTAGTTAGGGGTTCTGGAAATAATATTGTTGTTTCTGCTGGAGATGATCAGAGCACAGATTTGCTTTGCTTTCGAATAGAGTCACGAGAGATTAATAATCTTCTCAGAACTCGCCTCCTGCCCGTTCAGATGAAATATATGTTTTACTAACATTGTTTCAAATGACATGAAAACAGAATATGAGCTCAAGTCATTTTTAAAGTGCTATCTGCGATTAATAGTAGCAGGAGAGAAAGAAATCCAGCCAACTCCCTATTATTCGCTGCATTGTTCCCTTAGGTTCTTACCAGTATGGCCAGGAAATAAGGGGGAAAGTCCTTCCATTGCCCTGCTAGTTATTCATTCAAACATACTTACTGATTTCCTACTATGTGCCCGGCAGTGGCAAGTGAACAAGGCAGAAAGGTCCCTGCTCACGCGGACTTGACGTTTTTGTGGGGGAGAAGGAAGGACAGACAGTAAACAAATGAGCAAGGTAGTTTTACGTGGCGGTGAGTGCTGGCAGTGACTGGAAGGTCCAGAGGGTTCTTCGGGACGTGATGACGATAAGGAGGGGTCCTGCATGGAAGGCTTGGGGGGATAAGCGAGTCAGGCGGCAGGAAGAGGGAGCTCCAAGGCAGAAACAGGCTTGTGCGCTTGTTGGAGAACAGAAGGAGCCCAGAATGTGGCTGGAGCCCAGCGTGTGTGGGCCAGGCAGGAAGTGAGTTCAGAGAGAGAGATGGGGGTTTGGGGCGTTCATAGGGGAGCAACAGGGTAAGCGGCTGCTCTGGAAAGGATGACATCTTCAGCCTTTGCCTGGGAAAGTTATTTAGACCAAACACAGCACTTAGTTTTTGTCACCAGGTCCAGCAGTGGTGGAAGCAAGAATCCAGTAGGGACAGAGACAGGAGTAAGCTGTTCCTCTTCATCGAGGGGTGGGGTCTTGAGGAGCTCATTAATTGGGAGGGAGCCAGGCTTAGGTGCCAGGTAACCCCCAAAACACAGCACAAAGGAGAAGAGACCAGCCAGGCAGACTTGTGTTCCATTTGTGTGGGTCCACCACTCGCCAGCTGTGGGGGTTTTGTGCATGTTGACTTAAATTCCCTGAGCCTTAGATTCCTCATTTGTAAAATGAGAGTCATGAAATGCTTTCCCTGCAGTGTTTCTGTGTGGCTTGGCCATAACATGCGTCAAGAACGGAACCAGGCTGGGTAGCAGATTCGATACATGGGAGCTGCTGCTGTTATTTTGATTAGCCATCAGTCACCCTAGTGTTGATGTGTATTTCTGCTTCGGTACTATTGAGTTTGCCGGGTATCGGGAATACTTGTGTCTACATGGAAGTTTCTAAAATTCAAATGAAGGCCAAGTATCTTTGGCTTTTTGTGTAATTTACACTAGTACTCCTATCTGCACAAAGAAATGGGAATTGGCTATATTTCTATGGTGATAGTCCTAAATTCTCTTGAGAATTGAGAAACCCACATGAAAATGTGCCTTGCCCACAAGAGGCCCTCCACGTGGCTGGGTGCGTGGAGTTGAAGAGAATGCACCAGGCTCACCGTGATTTTAACCAGGAGTCTTGCCTGTTCCTTGCCGGTGGTGTGCCCTCCTGGCACTTCTTGCATGGACACCACTTTCCCAGTGTGGAGAGCTATCATCTGCCCTTCTCTGTATCGAAGTCTTTAAACATTCACACATCCCTGTCCCTTGTTGGATAAGAGCCTTCTGGGTAGCAAGTATTTTTGCTTTGGGTTGGGTTGGTTTGGTTTGGTTTGGTTTGGTTTGGTTTGGTTTGGTTTGGTTTGGTTTGACCCTCTGAATTTTCAGGAAGGAATCCAGCGCATGGTTTCACAACTCAGGTATAAGTTACATAATTTTATCTTTTGATTATGCTCTAAACTTTACACCGTGAAATCATAACATGGCATGAGTTATTTCTCACTTGACAACTAAATATAAGTTGT
This sequence comes from Rhinolophus sinicus, assembly GCF_057876585.1. Classification (NCBI taxonomy): domain Eukaryota; kingdom Metazoa; phylum Chordata; class Mammalia; order Chiroptera; family Rhinolophidae; genus Rhinolophus; species Rhinolophus sinicus. Next base: position 141,137,851 of record NC_142501.1, read on the forward strand.
GAGTGTATTCTCTTTTCACTCAGATAGTCAGAGAAGCAAGGTTGTTGGATGTTTGTTTTTTAACTAATAGAAAACAGGTAAGAGCAGATACTCTCTTCAAAGATGGACTTTTAAAAACTCATTTCCTGGTTGCTTTGAAATATCCTTTTTTCCTCATTAGTAAGCTGAGTGGTAACTATTGTGTCTTCTCTCCATTGGCATGAGAAGGTCCTTTGTTTTGAAGAATGTCCCTTGAATTACAATAACCTCACACCACTTTACATCCTCAGCTTCACACTTCGTCCTGTTGGAACTGTGACTCCCCTTACGGGTGTAGGCTGTGCAGTGCTGGGGGCAGGGACAGGGAGGCAGGAAGGGAACTTGCTTTGCAAAGTAAGGCACACTTGGTCAGAGATGCTTGTTTCTGTCGCCTTTCGGTCCTGGGAAGGAGGACAGAACCTTTTCTTGAGCGGAATTATCTGAAACTCACCAGACACCAGATGGTAAATTTGCATAAAATCAAAATTCAGTTTAGGTCAGAGGACTTTCCACCTGCAGGGTGTGGTTGCTAAGGGAGGGTCTTACAAATGAATTTGAGGAATTATTAAATCGTTGCCCCCACCCTCCTAAGAGTTTACATAAAATTCTAGGTCTGTGCACATTTCTTTCTGGAGTGTTTTCATCAGATTCCAAAAGATTCATGACCCAAAACAGGTTAGGAACCTTCCCCTCAGCTGATTGCTTTACTGCTTAGCAACAGGCACGAGAACCACTGTTATTTCCATTTTGCAGATCAGGAAACTGAAGAACAAAGAGGCTGAGGGCCTTGACCAAGGGCAAATAGCTAATAAATGCCAGGGACAAAAAACAAAAACACTTGAAGCTGGGGGGACAATAAACTGTCAGGTTCAGGAGCTGGCTTGAGTTTTTGTGACATCAAGTTTTAGTTTTTACTTCATTGTCACTGGAGACGGCTGGCCTGTGCTGGGACTCAGAAGACCCCCAGTGGAAGACGGGCATCAGATAGGAGCATAAAGCAGTGAGTTCTGCAAAAATGGAGAGAGAAGCACCGTGGTAAGTCTGCTTTCTGTGCTCAGTTTGTGAAAAGGAGACTCTTGTGTGGTTGTGTGTTGTGTAAGAAGTAGGTGGCTGTACCGGGCATGTGTATCCTCTTCCAAAAAGCTGGAACAGCCCTTGTCATTCTGGTGTGCTATTTATTTTGAGGAATTTCCCATTCATTTGTATGACCAGTTACACATGCCAAGTAGTTCTGTTATGTCAGGCTTATTTTAATGCAAACAATGCCAGTCACTCCCACATTCATTTTCCCAGGAAACAGCCACTGAGAGCACGCTGATCAGGCAGCCTTGGGTGTACGGCTGGTGTAGAATTAATCCTGGGGTTTAGTTCTTCCCACTGGTATCTTGTACAGTGAGAAGAGAGTAAGCTTGTGCCTGACTCTAAATTTAGCCTTCTCCGCTCCCAGAATGTACGTCACGGGCAGAAGCCCAGCTTTGGGCTGATGTTTTTTTCCCCAGCAAATGTGTAAGGTGTCAAATCGCTAGAGCAGCTGCCACTGTGACTCTTCTGCGTTTTTTAAAATGACATTTCAAAGATCACTCTAAAGTCCCTCTTTATGGCTAGTTGTCACTTTCACACTTAAATCAAGCAGTGTCTCTTAACCTCAAAAGAACTAACCTTGTTAAAAGTTTGTGGTGTTGTTTCTCTGAGGTCAGCCTTCAGGGAAAAGCACAGTGGCTACATATCAATGTTATTAAGTGAATCACTAGTAATGGGTCTGATTTAAAATATCCAAGGCTCCAATAATAATTATACACAAAAGAAACAGACAGTATTCTTAGGTCTCTAGATTGAAAGTTATTGGGCGGTGTTTTTGCCATACACGCACTAGGCATAAGCTTTCTATCTAAGAATAAAAATTACAAACATTTGGTATATATCACGAGCTCCTCAAAGAAATGCGACCTACTCATTCTTCTTTGTATTACAGAGTCAAAGGACTTAAATCCTTTTCTGATAAAAATCTGAGCACTAGGCAATTCCTAGCCCATCTAATCTGAGATGAGAAGCCCAACACTCAGAACTCAAGTGACTTGCCTGATGTTTACCAACGTTAGGCTAGAATCCAGGTCTTTGGCTCCTTTGCTGATGACCTGAATTGCCTGCAAAGACTAACTTTAATGTGGGGCCGAGGCATTGCACAGGGGTCATGCATGGGAGGTTACTGCCCACGTGGCGTGGTCAGTGGTGCCCAGCAAATCCAGGGAGAGGGCCACAAATCCTTCCCCAGGTGACCTCCCTTCCGTGGGAGACATTTCGTCGTAAATGCTGCCCAGTACAACCCAGCTGAGACATGACACCGACCGATGGTTTAGTGGTAATCGTTATAATGATGCAGGTAATTGCACTTTGTTACCTGCCAGGCACTCTCTTACACCATCTCATTTCATTCTTATAATTGCCCTGAGCCAGGTGTCCTTACCCGTTTTTCACTGATGAGGAAGCAGGTTTCAAGGGGCACACCATCTAACCACGTGCCCGGCACGTAGGAGGAGCCCAGGGAAAAGGGAAGTGATGTACCCAGAGGAGCACGGCTTCCAGCGGGATTTGAACAAGCTCTGTCTACTTACTCAGCCTAAAGGGCCTCTCTTAGGAATATTCAGCCGCCTTCTCCCTCTCAGAAGTGCACAGGCCAAGGAAAGGGAAGAGCTCAAATCCCAGGTTCTTTGCCAAACCATTTGCCCCTGTCTTGAACACCTGAGTCATTTGGGAGACAAACCATGAGATGCATCTGCCGGCCTGTGAAGAAGGATTGCATAGCCCTCGCGTGCGTGCTGAGGCGGCTGGGGTGAGAGGCCTGCAGACCCCCTCAGACCCTGAGCTTCCATGCACTAGCTGTGTGACCTTGTCAAGTTCTCGGTCTCTCGGAACTTGTCTCCTTTTCTAGCAGAACAGGAATACTGACCTTGTCAGGTTGCTGTTCGGGCCGCGCAGAGCCAGAGCTCAGTGAAGGGTAGTTGTTGCGGACGGGACCAGTCGTCACGTATGTTATGGTGCTGCTCACCTGCCTCGGGGCGTGCGCATCACACTGGTTTCCCTCAAATGCTCGGGTAGATATTTACCCATTCGGATTATAAAAGTCAAATGGCGCTTATTTATAGTAAATAATATAATTAAGCAAATGAAATGAAATCCTCCATAATCCCTCCTCCCAATAACAGTTGACTGTCTGGGTGTTATGTGCCAGACTTTGTACTATGCGTATAGCAAAATACACAAACTTTGATTTTCGTATGAGGCAATATATCTGTGGCTCGGATTGTTTGCTTGTTGGGTTTCCCCCACTTAGTACTATTTCATGGTCATTGTTCTCCATCAGGATGTATAGCTCTGCCTTTCTGCTTAATGATTAGGGCTTCACTGCCGGGTGTGCTTGCTATTTCACACCATGATTGTAGCTCTCATCTCTGCAGGGTCCTGCTGGCTGCTCCGTGCCCCTGGCCGCAGGGCACCTGAGAGAGCAGGTTTCTGTGGAGGTTGGGTTTCTTCCTTGCCTCCTTGTTACCTGGTGCTCCCGCCTCTGCAGTCCAGTTGCTTTATGTGTAATGCACGCATGCAGCCAACGCGACTCTGTTCTCGTGCCCTTTGGAATTGGCCGGGACGGGACCAGAAGGGGGTGGTGAACACTCTGGTTCAGGAGGTTAACTGCCTTCATTCGGGTCACCCTGGCAGCTCAGAGCAGCTCTGGACAGACAACTCTAAGTGTTCGGCCCCAAACCCCGAATTGCTCTCGGCTTCTCTCCACATCCCGCTCCTCTCTTTCCAGGCACATCTGTTTCCTCGCCCTTTTGAGCTTTCATTTACTGGCACTCCCACTCCCCACCTCTACCCTTGACCTTCTGCTTTGTCTCCGCTCCCTCCTGCTCTGTGGCTCTCTCCTGATGCATTTCAGGAAAGTACCTAGGTTATAATGTTGTAGCTCTATTAATAGAATGTCAGGAGTGTTAGTAAAACAGGTAAGGCTGTTTCCATGTCATTGTTTCCATATGGTTTTTATTGGAAGCAGGTGGAGCTGGAAAATGAAGATAAGTGCTCTGCCACTGTTGACTGCAAACGGTTTCCTGTATTGGACTGTGATATTTTCAGCTCGCTTACCTCCCCTGGCTGATATGTTGCCTCTAAGCTCAGCTGGCATCTCCTGGCTTCATCATAATGTGGCTCAAAATACACACTTCTGTGTAAGGGTTCAGCTGAACTAAGCACTGAACGGTTATTAATTGCAGCCAAGTTGGGAAATAAGATGGGGTGTCACTGCTCAGCGTTGCTGTTAATGGGGCTGTTTTATTGACTGGATGCGTGGGAATGCTAACGTGTTGTTTCTGCTCTGTTCCCTCATGCCTACCCGGATTCAGAGAGAGGTAACCAACCGCTTTTCACTTCTCCGCCTCCCGGTGTCCGTGTCTGCCCAAGCTCACTTGCTTTCTTCATGCCATGTTACTGTCATCACAGCCACCATTGTCTTTGAAAGGCAGAACTTTGTTTTGTTTGACTTTTTCTCATCGTTCTTACGTGTCCCACATTATTTAAAATAGAGTATGGAATTGCATCTGGGTCCCTAATCCTCTGTTGCTTGTCACCCTGTTTGGGAAGGTGATGGGCAGTGTGATTAAGTATAATAGGAACTTGGTCACTCTCTGTAATGGCTGAGAAAAGTCTAATCATATGCTAGGGAGTAAACGTGATGGTAATACTTAGGTTATGCACCATGTTCTATAAGGAGACTTTTCCTGCGTCTTGAAGAATTGATGTTAGGACTTGCTTGCATTATGTATTCTGTAAAGTTCTGTTGGGAAGTTTTAGCTCCAGGCTAATAGCTAGAAGCACTGACTCATTTCAATCCCAATTATTAGCCAAAATATATGGAATTCTTCTCCCTTCGCACATCTAGAAGAACATAACTATGGAAAGCATATAATTCTAAAGTGAAAGGCATTTATGCCTCAGATGTGTGCATTTCCAGGGCGCTGAATGCCAGCCTGCCCGTGTGACTGACTCGGGGCTTTGAGCTCCACTGTTTTGTAGCTCTGTCACTTAATAAGAGCTCCATTGTTGATGGAAGAAGAAAGTTTGGAAATTTTCCTCCTTGGAAGAATGACTGTGGTTACTGGTGGGCCAAGTAGAGACATAGAGGCAGTCTCCTCTTTGCGCTGTTCGAGTCCATCTCGGGTAAACCCCCGCCGGCTTGAGGCTGAGCTGTGTCCAGCTGGTGGCCATTTTCCTCCCTGAGGATGAGCTGCTGTCTGTCCTCAGAGGTGAGGATGGAAAGGGACATAGCATAGACTGGGTGGGGAACACTGTTAGGATCGCTGCTCCAGCGCCAGAGGGGATGAGTAAGAGAATTTGCGAACTTGACCTAGGGAGGCGGTGCAAGGGTCTGGAGGACGAAGTCTCCCTCATCTAAAGTAACTGAGCTCCGTCATCTAAAGTGAGACTAGGGCTGTGCTGTGTGAGCCAATGGTGAGGGTATTTTTAGATGTTTGCTAGTTCCTACCCTCAGGCCTGCCCATTGAGTAGCAGTTGCTCTGAATATTCACAGTAACATTCTGTTCTAGAGAGGGCTACCCATTGTGGTCGGCCCAGGGCCACCTGGGTTATTTGCTTGTGGTAGCATTTCAGTACTGCTGTTGGCATAGCCTGTGTGGTCTCATGCAGGTACCTGGTGAAGGATTGCCTGTGGAGAATGGCTGTTTGTTTACCCAGGTGATAAATTCCTGGGATGCACCTTTTAAAGTTTAAGAACTTAGTGTCTTATTAAGCTTGCAAGGAAGGAAAAAGAGTTTCCCAAGCTAAGAGCCTGAGCCTTGTGAAATTAGTGGTGCCTGCACTTGGCGCATGTGCCACTGGGTGAAATTAAAAAAACAAAGTCTCGTGTGTGTGTGTGTGTGTAAGTGTAACCCGCTGGACTGGCCACCTAGGAAGATGACATTTCTCAGCCCCCTTCTCCCTCTTTCCTTCTCCCACCCCCAAAACAAGATTTGCAGAGTACAATCAGAAAACACGACCAGTGCGGCAAAGAAGAGCAGGCAGTCTTGAAACAGGACCCGTCCTCCCTCCGGGCCCTTTGCAGTTGAAACAAAGAGGAGAGAGAAAGCCCTTTATTATAAAGTGCCAGAAGCGGGATGGTGGGGTGAAATCTCTTTGCTGCTCTTTTGTCCTTACTTGCAGCTGAGGCCTGGCCCTGCAGTAGTAACGACTCTGGTGACTTACAGATACCTTCTCAGAAAGGTAAGCCCGGAGCAAAGGGCCTTTAAGTACATTCAGCAGCTCTTAGTGCAACTCATATGAGTGCAAATGGTTATTAAAGCATCTTTCATGGGTAAGAAGACAGTCTTTCAAAGTGGGCGATTTCTTTGACTTCTTTTACCACATTGACAGTCATAACTACCATTCATCAAAAGCCTCTCACACGCCACCCGTAGCAAATTCCCAGCACCAAACGTGTACTTGACCTGAGTAAATACGGATTCTGTGAAAGGAGGTATTAAATTGTGGAGATGTAGTAATAAACACTGACAGAGTGGGGGTTGGGGAGAGAGTGCGTGGAAGGGAGTCTAGTAGAAAGGAAGGGAGAATTATTGCCAGGCAAGTCTGGACTGTCGTGGAGCTGACAAGGTCCGCTCGCTCGTCTGGGGTGCTCCAGAAAGCAGAGCTCGATCCCACAAGCAATAGTTGCAGGGAGGCAACTTTCAGTTCAGTGTTTAGAAAAACTACATTTTGACTCACCAGAAACATTCCAGCAATGGAACAGACGGATTCATTAAGTGGGATTTCATGTCACTGAAATATTCTAAGTACCACCTGTCCGGGCTGCTGGAGACGGGAGTCTGAAACGTTAGCGTAGGTAACCAGTAAGAGGTCTGTAGATGCCTCTGAAAATCCTCTGAGGAGGATAAACACATCAGCAAATGCCATTTACGTAAGAGAGTTACTGGGGAGGGATTTAGGGAAAGGGTGAGTAGTTCTACCTTGGCTATTTTTTGATAAAGCATACGTAAAGAATTGTTCGTTCGTTCCATAAAGATGGATTAAGCCCTTACAAGGTGATTAAAATGCTGTTCAACTGGAGCAATAAAAGCAACCTTTTGTCCTTTTTCTTTGGTATTAAGAAATGTGAAGCTGTCATGTCAGATGTCTTAGCACTGACCTTTTTCCCTGGCAGAACTTGCGGCTGGTTCTCTGGGGGAATTATTATGGGGAGAACAGCAAAAGGAGAGGAACGGAAACAGTTGGACACACAAGGGCTCAGTAAACAAATGGTGAAAGGTAGTTGATTCCTGGTACTCGCTCCTGGTACTGTTTGCAGCAGAGACACACGAAGCAATAGCTATAAACCTTCCACTTCCTGGATTATAAAAGAAACTCAGTGATTCCCATGGCTTCAAGCAATCAGTGGGATGAAACTCCATGCGTGGGGAGTAGGGGACCCCACCAGCACTTCTTTTAGCAAATGGCTCCTGGCGCAGTGTTGTAAATGGAGTGAGCTGGAGCAAAGGATGAAAATGGTTCCTGCTGCTGTGTGTCAGACAGAACGTCTCAGACAGACAGACTTCTAGAAGAATTTTTTGGAAAAGACAGAACATGTGTTGTGACCGGACCTCAGAGATCATTTTGGCCAGCTCTGGTTTTGTGAATGAGCACGCCGAGGCCCTGGAGGTGCCTGAGCACTGGGGCACCTGATCATTTGGGGGTGGTACAGAAGTCCGTCTCTGCTCTCTGAGATGGGACACTCTCGGTGCGGCAGAAGCCAGGCAGCTGTAGCCCAAGTGCCACTGGCAGCTCTGAGGAGAGAAGGGGGGTGGGAGCGCCCTTGCGGGCTCCACAGGTGAAGGCTCCTCAAATGCCCCTTCAGCACACTGCCCCATACCTCACCCAGGGCCACAGCCACTGTGGGCCCTGCCTGGCGTGTGACACCCCGTGGCACCCGATGCTCTTTCCTCCCAAATTCACACACATGAGTGGTGCTGGGCTGATCACGAGGGTTTGGTTTCCACAGTCTGTCGGGAAGACTGTAGCTGTGGAGGTTTGTTTATCATAAAGCAATTTCTTGTCCCCCTCAGAATACAGGAAAATCTCTAGACGATATTAAATTGTTCTTGCATGTGGGCAGAGAGTTTATGGTCGTTTAGGATCTGGACATTGATTGGACAAAACATCCGTCTGAAAGGCTGACTGGGGTGACGTGCTGACCGTTGCTGGAGGTGGAGGAAGCGGCACAAGTGCATCGACTCTCCTTTCTACTGTTGTGAATGTTGGGAAAGTTCCAAAATGAGAAGTTTAAGGAAGAAGAAAAAGGCATGTGTACTCTGTTCTTTTCACCCCTACACTCCTCGGTCTCCTGAAGTTGGATCCCAAATTCCATTCTCCAGAGAAAGGGCCCCGGAGCCAATGTCAGTCACCACAGACCTCTTTGTCGCTAAGACCAAATGGCCCGTCTCCTGCTGCTCAGCCTCTGCAGCTCTGGAGACTCCTTCGGAAACAGCCTTTCTTTGATGTCTGTGGAGCCAGCCTGTCCAGCTTTCCCCTCCCAACACTTTCTCCACCCACTCATTGGGCCCTCAGCTTCAACTAGCCCTTTAAATTCCTCTCTTCCTCGGGTTTCAGGCCTTGCTTTGTCCTTTGTTGTTCTCCACACTCCCGTCTGCTCCCCTACTTTAGGGGCTCCATGTCCACCTGCTTGGGGGGCCTGGCCACCTGTTGCCCCTCAGTCACCTCCCACTTACTGTCCAACCTGGAACCCATCACTTTCCTTCCCCAAATCCCTCCCCTCTCCCTGCCCCAGGGATGAGGGTGCTTAGTTGTCCTGGGAGGGACCCCAGAATTATTCTTGATTCTCTCCCTCATCTACCCCTATCAGTCCTGCCAGTTGTCCTTTCAGTACCTCTCTTCCATCTGTTTCCTCTACCCTGTTCTCATGATGCTAACTTAGCCTGCGCCTTTTTCATCCTCTCTCACCTGGACCATCACGGGAGCCCTCAGTGTCTCCTTTCTTGACCCACTGCATTCCACCAGAAGGAACTTTTTAAAACATGTCAAATGGGTTCATGTGCCATATTACAAGGCTTGGCTGGCTCAGAAGCAGGGCCAGACTCCTGGCAGGCACAAGGCCCTCGCTCTGCAGACGGTTCCAGACAACTATACAGCTTCCCCCAGCCGCCCCGGGGCCCCTCGCCACAGTCCCACGGGCATAGGCAGAGACTGGGAGTTCCCCCAACAGTCTGTGGGCTTTCTTCCGTGCCTTTGCTCATGCCCATTGGAAGGGTCTTTAAATCATTCACTGTCCTTACCCTGGGGAGGTCCTTATTATACTTCAAGATGCAGCTCAAAGCTCATCTATGTTGTTAGACAGTGGGCTTCCTAGGCTGGAACCTTGTCTGTCTGTGTTTGTATCTCTGGTGCCTGGTACAAAATAGTGTGGCTCAGAAGGTATTTGCGGAAGTGAATTAACTTTTTTTTAAAGATAAGTCTTTTATACTAGAGCATAATTTTGTTAAAAGATAAAGCCAACTGGCAGCTATATTAGTTTCCAATTGCTGTTAGAAATTATCACAATCTTAGTGACTTCAAGAAACACAAATTCTCTTACAGCTGTGAGAGGTCAGAAATCTAAAATGGTTCTTATAGGCTAAAATCACGGTGCTGGCAGGACTGTGTTCCTTTTAGAGACTCCGAAAGAAAAATGAGTTCCCTTGCCTTTTCCAGCTTTTAGAGGCTGCCTGCCTTCCTCGCCTCATGGCCCCTTCTTCTGTTTTTTCACTTGGAAGGAAAGTGCCTCTTCTTTCCCTTGTAATTATGTTGGGCCCCCCAAATAAGCCCCATGTCCGGATCCTTAATCACATCTGCAAAATCTCTCTTTTGCAGGTAAGGTAACATATACACAGGTTCCCTAAATTAGGACATGACTATCCTGGAGGGTCATTATTCTGTCTACTACAGCAGCCTTTTTCAGAAGTCAGGTGCTAAAGAGCCAAGCTTTTAGAACAACCAGTTAAGAGATGTTTGGGTTTCACTCTATAGAATAGTGAGATTAAATTAGCCGTATATTTCATTGCACATGAAGGAAGTTGTTCAACTTGTCTGAAGAAGAGGCCTCACCGCCTCTTACAAACCCCCATGTTAGGAACTTGCAGCTATTTGAAGATGACTCGAGATAATGTTTCCTGGCGATAAAATAGAAGAGACATGCAAATCTTTTGACATCCACAGTGATGAGAGGAGAAAACTTGTTTTTTCCTGGGAAGCAGACACAGTCCCCTGAGGGTTAGTTACTGGACTTACCCACTCTCATGGACCTACAGATTTCTACCACACTGGTTGTTAGCCTGGTACGTGGGAGGGAGTAGGAAAAGCGATGGCTGTAAAACAAATTGTTCAAATCCCCTAAACAAAGCCTGCGGCTACTGAGCTTTCCCTTTGGGAAGGTTTGCGTTCCAGATGGTTGTCTGAGGTGTTCATCGCTCTCTCCTGAGTCAGAAGAAAATGAAGATTAATAACAATTTTTTGAAAAATGACCCCTAAGGGATTGCATAGGAAATAACAGAGGGCACAGAGCTGAATCTGGTAGGAGTGATCCATTCCCCTGTTGGTCGGGGCCTGTTTCATCCTCCCCCCCCCCCCCCCCCCGCCGGTAACCTTGGAATTGCCTCACCTGTAGGCCAGCCAGCAGTCAAGGAGAACGTGATGGATCTGGAAGCTTACACCATAGACTGTCAGAACCAGAAGGGGCCCTTGGAAATCATGTTTTTCATGGTTTTTTTTTTTTTTTTTTTAATATTCCCCCTAAGAGATGAGCACAGCCCAAGGTTGTCTACCTCAGAGGAATCACGAATCAAACTAGAATTTGGGTGGCCTGAATCCTGACTCATTGCCCTTTGGCTGTTCCTTACTGTTTCTGAGAGAGGACAGGCAGAGTGGAGACCTGTATCGTAACTACAGCCCTTATCTTTGTAATGAGATCTTATCCTTTGTAGTACAGAATTGAAGTACTGTAAGCATTTAGACACAAGCAAAGTCCTGAGAGCCAGAGGGCCAGGCCGGCTTCTGGGCAGGACTGGACAGAGTAGATGGAGTAGTGCCCTCCAGACAGTGCAGGGAGGTGTCGGTCACCAAGTGAGGGGAGGTACCATGAGTGGACACGGAAGCCCCCCTTTCTGGAGCAGAGGGGAGACTCCTTAGTTGGAAAAATGATGCTGGAAGAATTGATGGGACAAATTTTGGAACTCCTGAGATCCAGACAAAGATTTCTGGACTTTTTTCGTGAGTGACCGTAGAGCTTTGAAGAAATTTGACCTCAGAAAAATGGTGGCTGAACATGGACTCTTGAAGGACAGGAGTTGTATGGAGTGAGACAGTTTGTGTATTTCTTCAGGATCCATCTAGGAAAGGAGAGTACCCAGAGGGAGGAGGGCCCAAAACAGGCCTTCCCTTGAGCATGGGCCCCAAAAGTGATGTTTTCTCTCCATCTCTTGTTTGAGTAATATGTTGCCTTGGTGGTGGTTGAGACTAGGATGGAAAGGCCAGAAGAAAGCAGCATGGGAGAAGACTGTGCTCACCCCAGTGTCTGGGCCCAGCTCCTCCCTCAGCCCCACGGCTCAGCACACTGTCCTGGGACCCTTCCATGCCTCTGACCAAGGGCCAGCTTTCTTGATGGGAAGTCAGGGTGTGAGCTACAGACTCTGTGCTTAAGGGAGAAAGGAGCCCGCGGTATGATGACCAGGCGTGGATGGAGTATCAGGGATGAATGAGACAGAAATCATCTTCACAGAGCTTTAAGGAGTTATGGGGCAGAACAGCTCATCAGCAGACACCTCTGGTGGCCAGCAGAGCCAGGCAGCACCAGGAAGGGTGCTTACCCAGCTTCAGCTGAGGCCGAAACCATGGCCAGAGCAAAGGCAGGGAAGCGGGAAACGGCTCAGAACAGCTGAATGGTGGTAGGGCCAGTGAGGAAGGGGTGGGTTCAGGACTTGTCAGGAGGTAATACAGGCTGAATGTGGGGGCTTGGTACAAAGGGTGAGAGGGAGTCAGAAGGTTCTAGCATGGAAGACACCAACACAGATAGAACACGAGGAAGAAGGAGGTTGGGGATAGCTGACATTGAGGGCAGGTGTGGACAGGCTGAGGTTCAAGTGCCTGTGGGGCAGCGAGGTAAATATGCCCCCTGATCTGGAGCCTGGACTTAGGGAGCCCCACTGCGGGGCTGCCTGGGCATGGCAAGGGGAAGGGGTGGGGTGGGGGACAGGCTTTTCCGGCCAGGCTTTCATGATGGCCGGTTGCCTCCAGTGCGTTGATCCCTTTGCCTTTCCAAGGAAGGCAAGGATATCTTGAAGAAAGTATCAAACATAGTCTGTGAAAAGACTTCCAGTTCTTACATTAAGAGAAAAAAAATTCTTTTAATTCATCTGTGGTTTATCTACAGACAGTATCCCAGCTTAGCAATATGTGCACTGAAATCATTGCGATCTATTACTAGAGGGGTACATCTGAGCATTTATTTTTCATAAACACTTTGATCATAAACCACTGTCCTCCAGTCATAGCAGTGAGAAATTTGGCATGGTTCTTTTGAAGCCCGGTAATGTCACAGTCAACGTCCTTTTCATCAATAAAACAGATACTAAAACCAGCGCCAGCTGCATGCTCGCCGTGGTGTGTAAGCCCACCTGTCTCCCTGAGCTCTGGGGTAGGAGACGTGCTCCAACACCCGTGGCAGGATTTCATCTCTTTGTGTTCCCACCCCTCCTGTCGTTGCCAGTCATCTTCGTCCAGCAGCTGTGGGTCCGATCCCTTCTCCGTTTACACATCAGAGCCTATTGTTTTGCTATTGTTTTGCTTCTGCTGTACTACCATGTTTGTCACAATATCGTTCATACAAATTCATGTTCTTCTCAAGCCTGTTTTCTGTTTTATAATCACAATATTTATAATCATAGTATTTGCTATTTCTCTAGATAGAAGCTTTCTTTAAAATTCAGTTTTCATTAAGAGTTGTTAGAGATTCTAGGAGCATAACAGACCACGTTTGGGGAACATTGTATGGGTGTACCTCATTTTTTTGCACTTCATTTTATTGCATTTTGCAAATCACTGCATTTTTTACAAATTATCAAGCCAGTCGATGGGTACCGTTTTTCCAACAGGCTTAGATAATGGTTAGCATTTTCTAGCAATAAAGTATTTTTAATTAGGGTATGTACATTGTTCTTTTTAAACATAACACTATTGCACACTTAATAGACTATGGTATGGTTTAAACATATTTTATATACTCTGGGAAACCAAAAAATTCATGTGACTCGCTTTACAGCATTGTTCTGGAACTGAACTGGCAATATCTCCCAGGTATGCCTGAAGCTTCAGTGGAGGTCAAAAATGACCAAACTGGAGCTGTCCTACTTTGGGAACATTATGAGAAGACAGGGTTCTTTAGAAAAGACAGTAATGCGGGGAAGAAATGGAAGGCAGCAGGAAAAGAGGAAGACCAAATATGAGATGGATGGACTCCGTGAAAGAAGCCATAGGCTTGAGTCTCCAGAAGCTGAGCAGGGCCGCTGAGGTCACGACTGAAGACATCACTCATTCCTGGGTCACCAGGAGTCGGAGCCAACTCAATGGCATGTAACACACACATGCCTGTAGTTGTTTTACTCAGAAATGAATTCCTGATGCCCATAAAACTGTTCCTCTTTCATGTATCTGTTAACACTTTGTTTTTAACCATTGCATCCCTGCTTGCCACTGACATGCTGGCTACTAGCGCAGTTAACATTCATCACCAGAATGTGTGTTGGTTAAGTTTCCTTTTTCTAATGTACTGATAAATTTTGTTTGCACAGAGACTTTGCTTATGTAGCAAGAGACAAAGATACAAGAATTTTGAAATGTCATGTATTTCGATGTGACACACCAGCAAAAGCCATTGCCACGAGCCTCCACGAAATCTGTTCCAAGGTAAGGTGGGTTAGGGCCCAGTGGTTCATCCCTGTCTTTTTCTCTCACTGCTCGAGCAGGGAGAGGAGTGTGAAAGGGCAGGAGAGTGGGCACAGGAACCTACAAACTGAGCCCCGGAGAAGCAGGTAGACCGTTTGTTCAGCCAGCCTCGGGGATGGCCTCTCGCTGCGGGTCAGGCCTTGTTCTAGGTGGCATTCCATCTACAAAAGGAGTGGAGCCCAGTGCCACCCGCAGTCTGGGGGGGTCTAACAGGACAGAACAGTGGCAGTGGCCTCGGAGATATGTACAGTGACCCCAGCTGGAAAACAGGGCCGAGGAATCGGGGCAGATTTCCCAGGAACAGGGCCACCTCATCTGAGAGTACACACAGAAGGGACGGTGGTGAGAAACCACTTGGGGTGCCTGTGGAAATGCAGGCAGCTGAGGGTTCCCATGAACACACACTGACTTCATGAGGACACACAGCAGCTCATAGAAACTAACCAGCTGTGAGGCAGGGCTGTGGTCACTGCTTCCCGGTGGTGACGGTCCCGCTTCCAAGTGAGAGCAGGCAATCGGCATCACCATTCCAACCTCGTTCGCTCGCTCCCTGCCTCCCTCCCTCCCTCCCTCTCACTCCCTGCCTCCCTCCCTCCCTCCCTCGGCCCCTCCCTCGCTCCCTCCAGCACAGCATCCCTAAAACAAGCATACCCACCCTCTCCCCAGCACTTCCATTAACGGGGTCTTGTACTTTTCAGGAGATGGTTCCGTTACTGAGTGTCTCTGGCCGTTGTGGCAGTTCTTTCTTGTGTTGACCCGAAAGCTTCCTCTCTAGAACCTCCATATATTTACTTGAAATCTGTGGTCTGCAGCAGCACAGATCGATTCCTGCAGTTGGTCTCTGCTGGGCAGCCCTTCGTTGTGTGAAGATATTTGAGGTTGTGCCCGGTGCCTGGCACATTTACCGGTGCTGGACAAGTATCGCGAGTCCTTCTGCTCCTCACGTCCTCCCATCTCCAGAATCCTCACACTGCCTCTTAGCCACTTGCAGGTCACGTGGCTACCAGGCTCCTCACCGTCTTCTGGGCATAACCTGGTTGGTTCCCCTGAGTGAACCGTGTTCCCACAGTGAGCGGGCGGAGAACGGACTGTGGGTCACCCTGTCCTGTGACCTTCAAGGATACAATACTGGGGTGATTAATGTTCTTAGCAACCACATCTCCCTCTGGCTTGTACTCACATAGTAGGTGGCCAGACCCCCAGGACATTGTCACCAACTTCCTTCAGCCAGGCCTTTCCATTCCCGAAACTTATGTACCCAGTCTTTTAAAAACAGGACTTTTCTGTCACCTCTGTTGCACATCACCTTTCCGGTTTTGTGCTGATGTCATGATCCAGCCTCACTCTCACAATTCCTCCCAAGCTGGCAAAGCCCAGGCCACGGCCACCACCATGGCCCAGGCTGGTATCTGAGCAGCAGGAGCGGAGCGGGTGCAAGCCACAGTCCTTGTAGGAGGGGAGGGGCAGGGAGCTGTCCCCAGCCCCAAAAGAAACAGCCCACCAGCCTGCTGCTCTGACCCACGTGACAGGGACACGCAGGGGGGTGCCCGTCTTCACATACTTGCATTCACAGGACTGGAGCGGGGCTGTTATGTTTTGCAGGTTTCATTTTCTTCATTCATGCAACAAACATAACAACACTGTATATGTGCCAGGCCCTGTTTGAGAAGACAGCAGAGACCAACACAGAAAAAAAAGTCCTTGCCCTCGTGGAGCTTGTATTCTAGTGTAAAGCCGTCAGAAGCATGGCCAGGCACAGAGTAAATGCTCAATAAACATTCCTTTTTATTATTGTCAGCAGCCTCTTGCCCACTGTCCCAGACACATCTGGAGATGGGCGGAGTAGAGCTCTGGGAGGAGTGGAAAGCATGGGTTGGGAATGTAGATGTGAATCGCTCTGGGGGTCATTCAAGTATAAGCGTCTTTCAATCCCTAAAATTAAGTAAAGGAGACATTATTATCCCAAATAGAAGAGAGACAATTTGGAAGACAGCTGACAGATTTAGACAGTTTGAGAATAACAACAACTATAGCAGCTAATACTTCTGAGTGCTTACATTTAATCCTCAGAGTTGATATTATTATTAGGAACATAAATATTATCATCCCCATGTACAGTGGAGGAAATGAGGCACAAGAGGTCAGGTGACTTGCTCAGGGCCCCACAGCTAGTAAGTGGCAGAGGTGGGATTTAAACCCATGTACAGTAGTCCTGCTTTATCCACAGTTTCACTTTCTTCGCTTTCCGTTACCCATGGTCAGCCTCATTTCGTAAACATTAAATGGAAAATTCCAGAAATAAAGAATGCATATTATAAATTGTGTGTCATTCTGAGCAGCGTAATGCAGTCTCACACAATCCCACTGTGTTCCACCTGAGACGTGAGTCCTCTCTCTCCAGTGTCTCCACCCTGTACATGCCGCCCGCCTGTCAGGCGCTCAGTAGCCATCTCAGTTATCAGATCAGCTGTCATGGTACCAGTGCTTGTGGGCAAGAGACCCTTATGTTACTTAATAACGGCCCCAAAGCCATTCACATAACTTTTATTACAGCATATTGTTACAACTATTCTGTTATTTGTTGTTAATATCTTACTGTGCCTAATTTATAAATTAAACTTTACAGAGGGTGACATAGGGTGCCAAAAAATATATATACACACTTTAAGAAAGGAAAACTGTAATACTCAATATATGCCAATAACAAAAGATGAATACAAATCACGTTTGACTTCTGCAGTTACAAGAGGTGCTCAAAGTGGTTACCATCAGCGTCCAGACACTTCTGATTACTGTGAACTACTGCTTGAGCAACGTTGACCAAGTGTCCACTTGTATACATTTTTTTTTGGCACCCTCACTATATAGGATTCGGTACTATCCGAGGTTTCAGACATCCACCGAGGGTCTTGGAACATGTCCCCCATGGATAAGGGGGAACGATTGTAATCTGTCCCCAGGGCCCTGAAAGCAGTAACTAAAGGTCATCATCCAGAAGCACTGCGGGAAGTCCATTGCTCCGTGTTCCACTGACCATAGTGAGCCAGCTGGTCCACGCATGACCAGAGATGTTTGTTTGGGTTGTTGTAGTAGAAATGGGAGTCTGGTGAATGGAAGAATAAATTTCAACTGATTAGGTGACTGTTACTATGAGGGATAGTCATTCACCTCCTATTCCTAGAGAAAATGAGCACTGTTCTCCAAATATGCAGCTCAGTGATTCAGGGCTGGTAAGTCAGGCAGTAGACTAAAGCTGGTGTAAGTTGGAAGTAAAATCAGCTCAGGCACTTGACTGGCTCGAATAGCTGAAGACATAGGGTCCGTAACACAAACCAAAGCTGTGTTTTCTCTTCTTTAGATTATGGCTGAAAGGAAGAATGCCAAAGCCCTGGCCTGTAGATCCTTACAGGAAAGAAGCAATGTGAATCTCGACGTTCCCTTGCAAGGTAGGTCTGCTCCCTTCACAGTGGTACTCTCCATCCTAGTTGGGAGCCACAGGCGCTCAGATGGTTCCTTGGTGCTTCTAATCACTTTAAAAATCATGCTCAGCTCAACAAACGTGCTGAGCCGTGTACTCGGTGCCCTCCCCTGGCGTAAAGTTGATTTTGTGTCAGGATTAGGCATGAAGGACCAAGATGATGGGTTTTGTTGTTGTTGGACCAGATTAAAGAATATTATCTAGTGGTTTTATAGCACGTGTAGAGCCGGAGATGAGGACCAGCTAGTTAAACATGTGGGTTGATATGGGGGTAGGGGGGCTCTGTTTATTTCCTGTGATTGCACCCTTTGTGGTTTTCTCTGGGCGCAAGCCACACCTTACAAATAGCACGGTTAAAAGCTGTTACTTAGCATACATCAAAGAGATAATAAGAGCTTTAACACAACACATAGATTCCAGTTTCTGCTTTCAAATGTTTTTCTACCTAGAAATGAAAAGTTGAATGGGATTTTGATTGATAGAGCCCCAGGTGTCTGTTCTTATAGAACAATGGCCTCATTTACCTCAGGAAACATAGGACTCAATGACACAGGGGGTGCATTCCAGATGACACAGAGTGATGGCTCTTTTTTATGTGTATGTTGAAGCTACTGAGAAAGATGTGTTGCTTTTGTTCTGTGCAGTAGATTTCCCAACGCCAAAGACTGAGCTGGTGCAGAAGTTCCACGTGCAGTACTTGGGCATGTTGCCCGTAGACAAACCAGTCGGTATGTGAAACATGTAGTCTTTCCACTTTGCAAGTGTTTGGGAGCTCATGGGAGGTGTTCACCATCCCAAAATGGTGGGTCTGCTATGTCACTCCCTTTCCTTGTCTTGAATCAGGCCACTGCACTGCCATGTGATCCCCAGAGTATAGGGACTTTGACAAAGCAGGCACATATTTCACATTTACCCAGCATTCCAGAAATGCATGGCCCAAGTCTGTAGAGGGCTCTGCTGTTCTCAAGTGGGGCTTCCATCTCTGGGGCCAGGGCACCTTGTCAACTGGTGGGCAGGTAGGAAGGGCTGAGGGAGCCCTGATACTTTCCTTCCAAGGTGGGACCCAAAAAACAGTCTGGCAGTTCTTCAAAAGGTTAAACATAGAGTTACCATTTGACCCAGCAGTTCTGCTCCTAGGCATATACCCAAGTGCAATGAAAAGCTCTTCACACAAAAATTTGTAGGTGAGTGTTCACAGCAGCATCATTTGTAATAGTCAAAAAATGGAAACAACCCAATGTCCATCAACTGATGAATAAAATGTGATACTGCCATACAGTAGAGTTTTATTTGGCAATAAAAAGGAATAAAGTACTGAAACATGCTACCACGTGGATGAGCCTTGACAGTATTAGGCTTAAGTGAAAGAAGTCAGTCACAGAGAACCTCATACTGTATGATTCCGTTTGTATGAAATGTCCCAAATAGCCAGATCTCCAGAGAGAGAAATTAAATAAGCGATTGCCTAAGGCTGGGGGGGCACTGGGAGGAAACGGATGACTCCTAAAAGGTACAGGGTTTCTTTTTGGGATGATCAAAATTTTCTAAAATTGATTGTCATGAAGGTTGCACAACTCTATGAATATACTAAAAACCATTGAATTACGTACTTTAAATGAGTGACTTGTATGTTATGTGAATTATAGCTCCATGAAGTTATTATTCGCATCCCTGCCCCCCCCCCCAAAAAAAAAACAGGTGTGGGAACACCCAGCAAAAGTGCCCCATTGAATAGCACACACAGCCCTTGTAAAGGTGCCACCACACTTGGCCTTATTTAAGTAACAAAGTAAGATAAGGAAGATTGGGGTATTCTGGTAGATGCTGGCTTTGGTTGGGTCCCCTTTTCCAAGGCTCTGTGCTTAGAAAAAAGGTTGCATTTGCTTGAGTGCTATTTCTACACTCGTGGCGGGGGAACCTTTGGCGAGAGAAAGAGGAAGGAGTACTACTATGGTCTGATTAGATAGGACATGACATGCTACGTCTCTGCAAGTTCTCATTACCCTTCTTTCTGAAGAAGCGGGCATTTCTTTTTTTTTAAGCAAACATGAATAATGAAAAGTCTTCTGGGGCTATTAAAGAAAAGATCCGTTTGGACCCACATTTGAGAGTGGTAAATAGCTTTCGGGCCTTTTTTCAGTTATCCCTTCCATCCATAGGAATGGATACCCTCAACAATGCCATAGAAAGTCTCATGACCTCAGCCAGCAAGGAGGATTGGCTGTCAGTGAACATGAATGTGGCCGATGCTACTGTGACTGTCATCAGTGAGAAGGTAAGAAGGACGAAGACGTAGTGTGGCCTGTCTAGGTTACGGTGAGATTTTGGATACAATAGTCTTCCATGAAACTTAGACACATAGCCAAGGCTTAACCTCTGGGGAGTTGTGCTTGCTTATGGTTAAAATAGCGTACATTCAAAACAAAACACAAAAAAATGTGCCCATTGTGGCTGGCTCTCTGCACACCCTTTCTTTCCTCTGGACTCAGAAGCTCCTATTCCGGTGCTCCTGCTCCTTTCCTCGTATTCCCTACAGATGGAAGTCATTTGCTAGAAGTGACTGTCTGGCCCTAGCAATAGCTCACTAATGGTTTGGTTGTCTGGCCACTCTCTTAGCTCCAGTATTGACTGAGCTGTGTAGTCTAGGGTTGGAGCACAGGAGATGCTTCTGATATGGAAAGTCCAGCAGTTTCACAGTAGCAGGGGCTTTTGGTCATCTTGAGAGGGGCCAGCATTAGCCTCAACTCAAATTATCCCAGTTTTGTGATTGAGGAAACTGAGGCACAGAGAGGTTAAGTAACTACCCATGGTCACAGAGCTAGAAGTAGCAGGGCCAGGATTTGAATACAGGCAGTCTGGCTCTAGACTCTACCACTTTCTGCCTCTGTGAGGGACCTGCCATGGAAAGACCACAAGTCCTCGGCCTGCTCTTCTGTCTCCTAGCAGGTCACCTTCAAGCCCAATTCACCTTCTAAAGAACAGGACGATACTCGCTGACCCTGCCTGCCTCTCCAGCCTGTGGTGCTGGATTTTCTTTACATCTTCAGACGTGTCATGCCGTTTCCTACCTCAGCTTCTTTGCAAGTTCTACTCCTTCTGTGTTCCACCCCTTTGTCTTCCCCAGATTTCAGCCTAAACATCATTTCTCCCAAGAAAACTTTCTGGCCTCTCAGACCAGCTTAGTTTGCCTGGTAAACAATCCCATAGCACCTGAGTGAATACTTAATAAGTCAAGGTGTTAATGGTCCAAAAGTGAACATGCTGGATGGGTTTATTTAAAAATAGCGTGTGGCTGCTGCAAAGGACCTGGTGTTCATAAGCATGAACACTGAACAGTTCTTTACACTGTGTCATATGGATCCCATATGGATACCAATTTGTGAAAAAGAAATGACGTGGCAATTTTTTGTTTTATATGGTTTTAGATAGAAATACGATGCATTGTGCTATTTAGCTCGGGAAGAAGAACTGGATGGAAAGAGATCCGTGGCTCTTTTTCTTTTCTCTGAGTGCTCTGGGGTTTCCAGTGGGCTCACCTGGCCAATGAGGTCCTGTACGGGCCAGACGTTAGAAGTATACATGACATCGTCCTACCCGCAGTGAACTCACAGGCGTGGAATGTAGTGGGCAGAGAATGGAACACACATATGCCACGGTTGCAGTACATTTCAGAGCAAGATTAAGTGCCAGAATGAGACACCACAGCAGTTGTAGAAACTTGCCTTTCTAGAATAATACAAGTTGTTTCTAAGTTCAGCCTGGCTGTGTGTTTTTTTAGTACTAGTCCCTATAGGCGGCCGCTCTAAGCTGGATTCTATGGTTTAAGGTCTGAACGTGTTTGTGACGTTGCCTGGCTCCCCAGAGAGTGAGCTGCTGAACAATGTGTCTTGCAGAATGAAGAAGAAATCTTAGTGGAGTGTCGTGTGCGATTCCTGTCCTTCATGGGTGTCGGGAAGGATGTCCACACATTTGCCTTCATCATGGACACTGGGAACCAGCGCTTTGAGTGCCACGTTTTCTGGTGCGAGCCTAACGCTGCTAATGTGTCCGAGGCGGTGCAGGCTGCCTGCATGGTGAGTGGTCCCGCTGCCCAGTTGTCCCTTTCTCACCCCCTGCTTGTGTTTTCTGTGCCATATGTAGAACAGACTTACTGATTGACAAGAAGAAAAGCCTGTCAAAAGTAACGCCTTGCGGTGTGACACCCTCATTCCTGTGGACAGAATCAATACAATAAGCAGTTTGCCATCTGAAGAACCAGGGACACCTGCAAGAAGCAGGGCCGGATGGAGCCAGGTTGTGTCAAGACCCCAGTATCATCGGAAAGGATGACCTTCCAAACCACAGATCTTGATCCCTAATTAATTTAGGTTGTGATCAGGAAATGTTGGTCATGCACGAGTTGATGCTGTTTGGAACCAACTCAATACTTTTTAAAAAATGTACCGAATGATTTTTATTTCAGATAGTTTATGTGCATTGTTCTTACATATTTTATTTACTTTTTGTCTGTGAACTCAATATATCTTTCCAACAACCATGTTAGGTAATTATTAGTTCTGTTTTATTTATGAAAAAACAGGCTCGGAGCAAAGCATGGGCCCCCGGGCAGAGTTGGCAAGTGACAGAGACTGTTCAACCCCCCAGTTTCGGGGTCACAAAGCCACTGCTCTTTGCATCACGTATATGATTTCAAACAAATGAAAATACTCTATCATTCATTCTGCAAATATCCTTTGAGCACCAGTGATGCCAGGCACTGAAAAAGTTCTGGTACAAATGCGGGAACTGTGAATGTAGGCATCCATGCCGGTGCGTGGTATATTCCAGCAAAAGCCAGTTGGGTGGGTGGGCCCCAGTGGAAGGAGAGAGGTCCCTATCATGAAGCGCCTGTAATGTCATGCCACAGTGTTCATCTTCAGCAGAGATTGTTAAGCAGCTGAGTGAATTGACCCTATTAGATTTTGAAAGTGTACTCCAAAACAAGAAAACAAAATGAAGTGGAGGATTGGTTGAAAGGACGAGGCTGAGGTGGGGAGGTCAGCCCGGAGGCCAGGTGATGGTCTAAATGAGCGTCGTGGAGCACGTAAACCAGGAGCGTGGCAGTGGGATAAACAGGAGCAGGTGGCTTGAGAGACGGGCTGGGGAATGAGGAATGAGGAATGCTGGATTTTGAAGACCCTGTGCTTTCTTTTTATTCAGTCCACCATTTATGTGCTGCACTCTCGGAAGTTTAAGTAAGACTAAAATATGATCCTTGCATTATGGAGTTCAGGTGTATAGGGGAGACACGTGATCCCGAATTCTGTTGGTGTAGAAAGTGTTATAACTACAAGTGTAACGCTGCACTGGATTGAGAAGTGACTGGAGGAAAAAGAAATGGAGGTCCTGGAAGTGGATCACTCACCGAGTCTGACAGCGAAGGGTGGCTTGAAGCACAGCATTGAGGCGTTTGCTCACTTGTTTTAGGATGGGGG
Source organism: Rhinolophus sinicus (assembly GCF_057876585.1). Classification (NCBI taxonomy): domain Eukaryota; kingdom Metazoa; phylum Chordata; class Mammalia; order Chiroptera; family Rhinolophidae; genus Rhinolophus; species Rhinolophus sinicus. The sequence continues at coordinate 141,160,846 of NC_142501.1, forward strand.
AGATTGGTGCGTTTTTTAGGCTGAGGGAAATGAACCACTGAAACTGAATTGAAATGAAGTCATTTGTATCGGGCAAGGTGGGGGTGGTAGGTAAGAGCCTGGGGGCGGGGCTTAGCCTGCCGATGGGCTTCCAGTGACTTTGACACTGGCCAGAAGCTTCTAAGAATCTGGGAATGAGTAGAATTTAAAGAAATTGAGGGAGTTCTGTGGTTTTACATATGGTACATTGCTGGGTTAAGAAGGAGGGGAAAGGATGAAGTGGATGGCAGATGGCAAAGGTGAGGAATTAGAAAAGAGAGCTGATTGACTTTTATCATAAAAGATGCCTTTGAAATGGAGGGAAGGATGGTGTGTACTCATTAGCTGGCTTTGTTCTCACCACAGTCCTTTGTTAGATGTACAACCTCCCCGCGCTCTGTGGAGCCAGGATACTAGCTTAGATGTGCCTGCATGGAAGGGAGCCCGGGTGGCAGAGGGGTCAGCATGAGCCTCCTGAGCAGGTGCAGGAGACAGAGACGGAATGAAGGGGCTGTGGGAATATAGAGAATGGGCGAGTTCAGTCAACCAGAAATGGAGGATGTCTGTTGAGGTATTTCATAGAACTGAAAAGGATCATAACAGATGGTTTTAGTTATAAAATGAATGGCTTTCAGCCTTAATTACACATTTCAAATGCTGATGACGATTAAATAATTAGCTTTATCACTGAGTAAGTCTTCTGATGCCCAAACTCATTTTCGCTCTAAGAAACAATTTTTACTCATTTGGTTAACTGTTTTCATTTTACTAGGGCCATCAGCTGAAGTGGCTCAGCCTGTCCTGTATAAGGCATGCTGATAAAAATCAAAACTTTCTTTACTCTCTGAATCCAGTGTTTATAACTCAGTCTTCCCTTTTGATTCACATCTGTATGATTCTCCATCTGCAATATCTATGCATGAATTTATACCATCTGAAATATCTATAGTGAAAACACATTCTTTTGAATCTACTTAATTTTTAGGCATATTTTGCAGCCGTGGTAGAGGCCCAGCTGAAGATACTTTGGTGAAATTTAGAATAAAACAAGGGGATCGTGAATGAAATTCACGAGGTGCAGGTTTGACCCAGACTGGATGCACATAACCAGCATTGGGAATTCCCAGTCCAGTGTCCACAGCTGCCCAGGCCTTAGAAGTATGTGGTCTGGGTTGAGATGCAGGCCTAGCAAGATACCTTACCCAGAGGAGACCGTGATAAACCATTTCTGGTATGATTGGATTGCCAGGGGCTAGTTTTGTGGACTGTGGGCTCTGACAGAGCGTTGTGACCCGCGTCTTGCTGTAGATGGTTTCTGCTTCTCGGAGGAAACATCGGCCTGTTTCACAAGTGTCCTGAGGAACCTATTAATATTTAAGTCGATTTTTAAATATCAACCATGGAATTATTTTGAAGTGCCTGGATAAGAAAAGAACCATTTGATAAATTTTAACTTTTTATCTAATTTTGAAGAATTACTTATCTTGGCATTAATACAAAGGTAGGTAGATTGTGTTGTTATATTTTTGAAGGATAGAAACTGTCCATGGTGCCAGTGCTAATGGTTTTTTTCAATTAATCTAGTAAGATTTAGACTTGTATGTGCCCTAAAATCTGTTAAGATGTCAATCTTATTTATTAAAGCAGGAAATAGGGAAGAGAACAAACATTTATGATTGCCTTCTGCATTGCTAGGCCTATTTTAGGCATTCTATAAGTACTCTGTAATCACAACACTCTCTGTAAAGGTCCCCATTCTTCAGCCATTTTACAACTGAAGAATCGGAGATTTAATAACTTGGAGTTATATGGTTCAGAAGCAGTAAAACCTAGACTGAAACTGTGCCCTTTCTATTATGCTGTCTCTCCATTAGCCGTTGTATGTGTCTCTGAGGAAAAATGTAATTAATAATATCTCTTCCCATCCTTTTTCATTAGCCGTTTGACTAAGAGGTATGTGAATTGCAGCCTGTCAATATAGAGGACAAGTAGAGGGTGGAGATGAATGGAAGAAAAAGATGGCAAAAGCCAAAACACCTTTGAGGAGCCTAATGATATTTTAAGAGAATTTAGAATGCTCCACTTCAAGAAAAAAATAATAAAGTCTTGAATTCATGTTTAGGAGCTAGGTCATTAACTTTTGATAGTAAATGTATTAATGATGAATTAAAGTCACATTAAACAAGAAGGGAGGATACGTTATTAATGACCATAAAATATGTTTTGTTTTATTTCAGTTACGATACCAGAAGTGCTTGGTAGCGAGGCCGCCTTCACAGAAACTTCGACCACCTCCTCCGCCAGCAGACTCAGTGACCAGAAGAGTCACAACCAATGTAAAACGAGGGGTCTTGTCCCTCATTGACACTTTGAAACAGAAACGCCCTGTCACAGAAACGCCCTAGCTACATATGTTAAAGGATTCTGTAATATTTACCTGAAGATTGAATAGCTACACTAAAGATGAACTGATATCCGACCTTCCATTCAGTTGCTGATGCTTTGTCTTCAGAGAATTTATCCTTAACCAAACAGTGTTAGACAAGCATGTTCTCTCGTCTTGCCACCATCATGTGATATGAAAAGAAGCATGACTAATTTTTTGCTGTCAGTAAGTTACATCATGAGCAGTGGAAGGTCTTTTTCTTATTGTAAATATCGTGAACATTACTTAACTTCACACACAGAAGATTGTGGCCACACCCCTCCTAGTGAACTAATGCTGAGTCCTTGGAGTGAATGACGCCTGAATTAGTTTCACTGTCTTCTTGACTGGATCTGTCACAAGCAACTTTGAAGTCCAACAGCACTTGGCCCTGTTTTCAGCATTGGAGTAGACACTGTATACCAGAAACCATTGAAATGCCGTAAAAATAGGATGTTTTAGTTATTCATAAAATGAACCTTTTGGTTGACAAAATTGGCTCTTGGCATCAGTATAGAAACCAACTAACAGCTTTCCTTGATGAGCTCTTTGACACATGGACACCATTTCATGTCTACAGCTGTTTGTGGGGTTTTGCGGGGAAAAAAAGTGAAACTTCAAAATTGAAAAACCAAATTTCAGAAATTAAAATCGAAAAAATTAGCCTTTTTTTCCAGATGGTTTTCAAGCTGATTATTAAAAGAAAGAGATTATCAAAATCATAATGCATTTGGGTGGGACATATTCAAACTTCTGCCTTATATTGTACAATGCAGCTAGAGAATTATAGTTCACTATGGCCATTCTCTACATAAACATTAAAATGGAATATTCCTCATAAGCCTTTCGTCCTTAGTTTGCTAATTAGCAAATATGCAATTTGGAGTTGAGGAAATGTCATTTATATTTCACATCTTCACCACCATGTTTTGTTCGTCCAAGTCCACCTCCGAAGTAAACGTTCTGCTAGGATTCTCGGAGATCTCGCTCAATCTTACTTCACCCTAATGCTTTTTGCCCAGAAAGCTGTCTGTCCATCATGTATTGTCCATGGCAACAAATTATACTAAATTGAACCTTTCTTGAATTTATGTATTTAGTATTAGACTTTGTTGGACTCCACTAGAGATATTTTTAAATCTATATTTGTTTTCCATTTTATTTTCAAGAGTTAAAAATTTCCTATTACAGCAAAATATGCATAAAACAATGGACTATTTAACAATTTTCCCCAAAATACACTTTCCTGCTTCTCTCTATATAAATATGAAACTTAGCTGTAAAGATTCACATATTTAGACCCTGTTGACATTGTTTTAAAAGGAATTTACTAAGGAGATCAATCTAAACATTAGTGTTGTTTTCTAATGTCAAAATTAACATTTTACAACACCCAGTAATAAAAGTAACTGCTTTATTCACTGCTATGTACTTGTCAAATGGTTTCCACATTCTTGTCACATTTGAGCCTTATACGGGAGAGAAGGTACTAAATGTATCTGAGAAAAGTAGGACGTACCAAGAGGCCCAGTCACCCAGCCTAAGATCTCACAAAAGTTAATGAAAAAACCAGAACCAGGACCCACACTTCCCAGCTCCCAGTTACAAGTTACGTTTCCACACCAGTCGGGAAGTCTTTCCAAAATTACTCTGGGCATATCCAGTTGTCAGGAAATCTTAGAATTCCCTGGATAAGTAGGGAAATGTGTTTAAATTACTCACACAGTGGTATGAATGATGAACCTTGCCTTCTTTCTGTCCGGGACTGTTTCCCTGCAGTGCCTCGAACGTGTTACAGAGGATAGGATGCCACGTGCACTACCGCCTGTTCAACCAGCCAGGTTTTCCAGGGATGATGTTACGTGGTAGAGAGATTTCTGATTCATGATACGAGGCTACCAGAGAACATGATGGAATGAGTAGTTGGCCTCCTGCCTGTTCTCTCAGAATTCTGGAATTGTTGCTAGCACCTTAGTGTTAGGACAAAAAAGATGCCACTCTAGAAATGAGTTCTGCTCACCAGCTTATGTACCTCTAGCCGAAGTAATCAATGCCATCTTAAGGTATTGCATTAAGAAAATCCTTCCTGTGCCCTTTGAAAGCTGTTCAAAATTCAATCATGATCTTTCATCTTGATCTCCACAGTGAAATGTTTCAGTGTAATACACTTCAAAATTCGGAACAAGTAGTCCACTTTTATATTGGAAATCTCTACCAGAAACCCGTTTATTTTTAAGGCATATGTTTGTTTGTTTTCAGGATCAAGAATACTGAACTAGCTTTAAGTAGCAAACTGATTTATATATGCAATTATAGGATACTTTAGGATGAATGATAGCCTTTATGTATTGAAAACTTTACTGCAGATACTTTGTTTTGAAGATAGCTTTGCATACTAAACGCGATTAATTTTGTAGCATTACTTATGTTAAACAGTACGTTCAGACACATTCTGCCATGGCCAAAAAGTATGTATGAAAGTATGTGTGCATTTTTCTGTGAAAGGATGCCAGTGTCTTACCTGATATTGTAGTGACACTTCAGTTACCTATGCATTCTTTGTATCTGTGACTCGGTAAACAGGCAGCCAGTGTTCACTATGCCTTGTATGTCTTACCATTTTTTAATCAACCTGTTAAATACAGCTTAAAATATTTTTATTTTATTTATTCTATTTTTACGGAAATATACTGCATTATTGTGTTGTTATCTTCCCTGGATATTATCTCACACTGTATCCAGGGCTAAGGAATCTCAGTGAACTATATACATTGCCTAAAAGGTGGTTTGGTAATGACTTGTAGTCACATTTTATTAGAGTACGTAGAAGAAAAGGCAAAATGCTTTAAGTTCCCTTTAGTTTTTGAAAGCTAGACAGCCCAACCCGCCTCATCTGTGTGCTCCTGAGCAGCATTGGGGGAACGGCCAACATGCCTGTGGCTAAAAGTTTCCCTTTGCAAACGGAAGCACCGTTTCTATATCCTTCACAGCAGTGTGATCGCATCTAAAGGAGAGACACAAGTCCATGTACCCTTTGTTTCCACCCGTAGCTAATGAGGACCATTATTTTTGTTTGTGTCTGTCTGATGCATGAAGCCACATTAGGCTCATTTCCATTAAAATAAGTTCTTGGTGTAAACTGTTGGCACTGCTACTTTTTAAAAAATCCACTTTATGATTTTATGATGGGCATTGGTAAGACGACTACAGAAGGTAGTTTACTAGAAGCCCTAAATCTTTCCTCCTTTTCTTGTATGACACACTCGTTTCATAAGCATTGCAACACAAATTCAAGATTTTAAGAACATGAAAAAAATAATTCTCTGATGTTAGCACAATTTAACTAGTAAAACCATTCGCTCTCTAGTGTGCCAGGCTTACTTAATACACAGCGTGACATGTGTTACACGGCCAGTAAAATGAAGTTTATTTCAGCTTCAGGGAAAAAATACTGTTCACACTTTATCGATGAGAGCACCCCCTGCCATCCAAAGCAATTTGTTTATCCTGAAAGAACATTTGGTTTTGCTTTTTACCCCTTTTACTGTTGTCCACTTTTACACAATTAAATGTAACATGTTGTGAGAATAAACTTAGCTGCATAAAGTGTTTGGCTCATTTATCTGACATCTCAGTCATATATCCAGGAATAGAAATAGAAGTTTAGTGTCTCTTCATTAGTCATTTTCAGAATTATTCTTACCTCAAAAATAATTTTAGTAATGTAATTAGTTACATCAGTAACTGCTGTGATTAGTTATTGCCTATTTCCACCTGGTAAGAACTAGAAAATAAATTTTGAGTCATTTATCACACTGTTCTTATTTGGAAGAACAGTCGACATTCTGGATGACAAGCCTATTTCGTCACCAGCGTGAGGCGGGTGTAAGCAGTCCTTCTAGTGCTAAGATAGTCTATTTTCGATTTCCTTTAAGAACCTGACACAGAATGAAGAATAGAGTTTTACAAGCACTAAATTCCAAGTCAAAGGTAACTAGAAAAACAAGTCAGTTGAATCGGATTTAGTTTAACTGTTAGATATGTGGAAGATGATACATAGAATTTAAAAAGTATGTACCCATTTTTGGTTCATCTTCCATTTCCCCTGGTAGTTTATCTCTTACTCTATCAAAGGCAATTACTCTCAAGGAACAAAATTTCATTTTGGTTTCAGGTACTATAGTGATAAATAATTTCAGGTCAAAATCTGAATTTGCTATTGGATTATCTAAATAACAGTAACTCCATTTTAGATTTTTGCAACACTTGATTCTAAGAAGCTCAAGAAAGAAGAATGTCAGTGTTACCAATACTCTCACTAGAATGCTCACATCCTGTTTTTATTCCAAGTACTTTTTACTATTTAAATTTTTTAAATAATTGGTATGTCATTCTTAGAAAAATCTCAAAGAAGAAAACCGCAGGTTTAATTATGAGTGGTTTAATTCGGAGTCTCCATAGACTTCTAAAGAGAAAAATAATTTAGTGACAAGATGCATGTTATCATATACTGAATATAAGTGGTTCAGGTTGTGACACGACGTGAATCATGCTGCTAGAGAGATCAGAAAAATATCCTGAACTATTTCATGAATTTTCTTAACATCACAAAAATTAAAATCTCAAACCTGCTACTTTTGCACGATGGAGTACTTACTTTTCCAGCCTGAGGCAGGGGGAAGAGGGCAGGAAAAAGATAAAAGATTCCTGGGATAAAACAGCAGCTCTTCACCAAACCAAGTTCAGTTCAACTGCACCGGCCCCCAGAGGTACAGAATACTCTACGCCAGAGAGTGGGTGTAAGGATGAAACACTAATTTTTAGAAAAGCAATACATCATTTTTGATTTTTTAAATTAGTAAAATAATCTGAGCACTCAAAATATTTCTGTACATTTTAAGAGTCATGAGAATGCTTTCGGAATTTAAAATGCAATAAGCCTCGTTCGAATATTAAAAGTTTTGCTTCTTCACTGACAATTTTTACCGATAAATGTAAATCTTCAGCTAAAAGTTAACTTACTACTACTAAAATTATATTCACCATTTCTTATCCTCACTTCAAGTTAGAAAAGAAAGATAGAATGTAAGAGCTGAAATAGACCTAAGCATTCATCTAGAAGATAATGTTCTCCTAAAATCATGCCATCTGAACATTTAGAGATTTACGGAACACTATGCAACACAACTGGATTCTGAAACTAGAACTAAATTCAAACTATGAATGTGTCTGTACATTTTTTAAACAATAGCACTTATAGTTGTAACTTACTCGATTTCATGTCAAGCAGTTTCTTTTGCCATAATGAAAAAAGATCGATAGACCCAGAAATGATAATCATGCCAACTTTTGATACGCAATTGATAATACATTCAAAATGAATTGACTTTTAATATAATTAACAGTGCTATATTTAATTGTGCATCAGAAATGATTTACCAAAATTTGATTACTGTGTGCCATTTGAAATGACTTGTAGATTTTAGTATTTGACCTGATCTTTGAATAGAATCAGAAATTGTTACGGGTTTCTTCAACAATAGATGTCACTTGTATTCAAGAGTTTGCCTCTTCCTCAGAATTATTACTATTTAGATGGAAAATTGCTCACAGTCACTTTTTTACAACAGTATTTGGCATAAATAGCAGGGAGAGCTGATTCTGTTCGATCTGCTCAGGGTCCTGGAAGCTCTCAACAGTTTTCACTCTGTAAATGGACATCTGAACTACCCTCGCCTGGAAATTTGGAACTTATCCTTTCTACTCATCCTCAACCACATTACAAAACTTACAGCACCTCCTGCTTAAAGACTAGTTTGATATTTGAGAATCTCAATAATGACTCAAAATGTTCAACTACAACTGACTAGACGCTGAAGTCGGTGCACAGGGTAGCGTCTTCTCCACATCTGCTTTCTATTAAATTGCCTCACAAATTAAGTTTGATAAAAGGCCTGTCATGAGGCAAATTTTTCCCTTCAGGAAAAATTGTTGCAGCTTTCTTTTTAAAAGTGGTGTCCTAAGTCCACACTGAAAGTGAACAAGAGTCAGACAAGTTCCAACAGTTGATACTGAGTCTACAAGTGGACATTCTAGAACAGATCAGCATTGAGCTGTTGAAATCTCTTAATTTTGCTTTGCTTAACCACCTCCATTATTGTTTCTCATTTGTCTTAATTCTCTTGAAGGTAATATCACATTCAGACGAAACTAAGTGACCAAAAGGATGTGTATCTTGTGTAGGAATGTCTAACCTTCAGAGAAATAGCAGACTTTGAAAAAAAAATCAACTGCTCTTGACCCCTGTAAAAAACAACACAAGACAGTCAAAGCCATGGTCGGCGACATCTGAGTAGTGAGGAAGGTAAGTTTTCTTTAGGCTTTTCCCCTTTTCTGGATATTGATGGTGTGGAAAAGTAACTGGGCACAACAGTCTTGGGTCCAACCCAATGACAGTAAAAATGTTGAGTTGGTATCTGAGGTCTGATCAGTTGGGGACTTGAAAATGGCAGCATTACTGGAGGCAAAACAATCTCTACAGGTTTCAGTGCAACCATTCTGTCCTCTGGGCGACGTCTTACCAAGTGTGTCGGACGTTCATACGGTCTGGAGGGAGCTGTGTTCTTCATAAATGCAGGCACTAAAGGGTTGGTGGCAGGCTTGCTGGGTTTTCTGACCTGTGAGGGAGGACCCACTTGAGTTGTATTTTTCTGTGGAAGAGATGCTTTCGTTGTTGATGTTTCTGACCGATTAGCATTTGCATTCGTTTCTCGATTCAGGAACTCAGCAATTTTCATTTGGATGCTGTTACCATCAGTAGTGGAAGCTTTTGGCAATGATGTTTTTGATTTTTTCTTCTTCTTCTCTTGTTTTGAAGATTTACCCAACTCAATCCCATCCAGTAGACCCTTTGCTGCAGCGCGAGCCAAAACATCTTTCACAGATACTGTCTCAGATGGGTCCCGCTACAATTAAAGAAGCAGTTAATAAATGTGAGAGTTAGCTATTAGTGGGTATATTACAAATATTTATCAGTGTTTAAGCAAAAATAAGAGTATGTCATACTAAAAAATCTGTCATACTGGTTTTTTCAGGCCTTAGTCCCTAATATATCCCATAAGCCTCAGCAAATGACTTTTTCTGTACTTCCCCATTTATGAACCTGACCCCCCCCAAAAAAAAACAAACAAAAAAACAATTACAGAGCTTATTTCTTGTATGTAAAATAGACTAAGTAGATGCTGGCAAAGTGCTTGTTTGTAGTGGTGGGGGTGGAGGTCAGACAAGGAAGGAGCCCTCAGAAGTATAAAGATAGAAATAGGGATTTTTTATTTTATTTTTTTGCTACACAGTAATAATGTTTTCGGCCCTTTAGCTATTTATAAAATAAGCACACCACTACAAAATGTTCATAAAGTTACTAGGTCACTTTTATAATGCTTTGTTGATTCTTAATTACAAAGTATATGCATTGGGATTTTTATTTCCCCTTACCTCCCTTGTTAGAACAGAAAGAAAACAGCCATTGGTAATTTCAGATGGTTCTATTCTGAAAAAGTTATCTGTAGACAAATGTATTTCCTGTAAGGAGCACAGTGGAAGGACGGGAGGACTGAGCCTGCAGTGGACAGGAGCAAACAGTGCACAATTAGAATGGCTGATTTGCCAATCAAGGGACACAGTAAATTGCAACAAATATTCTTCCATTATGTTTAACCAATCACTTAAACAAAAATTCCAAACAGGGATAAAATGCTGAAGCAGTACAATACTACTGAGGCAGGATAGGTAGTCTAGAAAATCGACAACCCCCTCCAGGCTACAAGGTGAGGCGCCTCACTGGTTACACAAGTAACGGTATCCGGCAGCTGCAGCTAAAGAAGAACAAGACGAGTTTCATGCAGCAAGGAAAATCCCTTGGGCCAGGACCTGATCTTCAGCTAATTATAACATCATTATAATGTCATTGGCATTGTGGTTACTACAACGCCCATCATACATCTGACGCCATGCCAGTTCTGGAAGAGGAATTAGGAAGGAACTGAGGATCCCACCCAGTGGGAGGAAAATGAGAAGCCATGTCCATGGGACATCACCAAATCCTGCCCCTGGGAGGTATAAATACCCCTGGTCAGGACTGCCTCGATGCCACTCGCTCTCTGAGTTCACCCACATTTCCCTCTCACGTGTGTACTTTCAATAAATTTCCTGTGCTTTCTTGTGTCTGTCTCCCTCTTGAGTTTTTTCTCGTGTGGAGCCAAGAACCTGGTCGCCACTGCTCTGCGTTGAGTCCTCTCTTGGACATCCCTGTGAGCCTCCGGTGACACTATTATAACTTTAAAACTCTAATATTTCATGTTAGTTCATAATTTATGCTGCTTTCCAAGTCCTCCATCTTTAAACAACTACGTATGCCAAGAATACCAACCTTTCCACAAATTAAAAACTCTTCCCCAAGTCATTGATATGTTACAAAAAAGGCTCCCATTATCAAAATATATAAATAAGTATAGTAATCACAAAGGTAAAATCCAAAATATCCTTTTCTTCCACGTTGTCAAAATACAAAAGGTATGACTTCTTTGTTACTTTTTGCACAATTACAATGGGCTACCATTTTAACTACATTATTCTTCCCAATAACTGTTTTGAGTATTAATGGATGGGTTATGCAGTGTTCAAGAAAGTACATAACAAAGAAAAGACTTTGTGTCAGAAATACAAAAATCTCTAATCACTAATATATTTAAAATAAAACTTTTTATATTTACTATTTAATTTCTCATTAAATAGTAAGTGGTTCATTTGTAAATAATAATACTTATATCGCCATGCTTTTACAATTAAAATACATTTAAAGCAATAAACACTTTTCTACATACATTAAAATATCAGGAACTCTTATTAATAATTTTGTATATTCTGAAATTTAAAACCATTTAAAATGTATATTCATTATTTGCCTACTAAGTGCAAACTACATAAATAAAATTCTAATTGATTCTCTTACATTGCTTACAATTTAGTTGGAGAACCTAATCAGTTTACAATAAAGATAAATATAAAAATGCTGAGCCAAGGAGAGACAAAATTATGTAGCAGTACAAAATAAAGTATAATTAACTCTGGCCATGGGAGATGGAAAATATGAAGACTTCACAGAGGAAGCAGCATCAGTGCTATTGAAGAATCAGTAAGTTTCCACTAAGGTATAGAAGGTGATTCTGGACAAAAACAAGAACATGAACAAAAAAGCCCAAGTGTCATGGAAATGTATGTTCAGGGTACAGCAAGTATTTCCATGTGTCGGGGGCATAAGGTGAGTAAGGGGATATAGAGGTCACTCAGGGTGTGGGCAGACACACATCACTTCAAATAACATGCCAGAGTACAGCAAATGGTGGCACTTAAGTAAATGTTAAGGCTGAACTGAGCTGTATGGGTTCTAAAGGCAAGAGAGCTGGTTGCTCCTTCCACCATCTCTGTAACAACACAATGAGTTTCTGAGGCCTGTTCATATATGTTCTCTACACAAATATTTCTATGTCAAAAACAGTTTTCACTTATATATGAGGTAAACAATACTCTCTGAAAATGATTATTTCTTACCAATTTGGAACATATTTAGCTCCAGAATGTAAATATGAAGGCTGGGATTTTTGTCAGTTTTAATTCACTGATACATTCATAGGATGTAGAACATTGCCTGGTACGTAGTAAGTATTCAATAAATATTTATTTAATAGACTGTAATATATTTTAACTACACACAGGCTTTTTTAATGGTAATAATCCATAGTTAAGATTGGTCAAGTTACCTTACAGAAATTGCCTGTACATAACAAAATGATTTCCAAACCCTAATTTATTGCCCTTTTCTTTTAATAATACAGTAAGCTCATACCCAGAGTCTCACACCTAACTTAGACGATGGCATTTGGGAGTTTTTGAGTTGATTGTATTTGGATATTGTATGATTTCATTTAAATGAAATGGCTAGAATAGGCAAGTCCATAGAGACGGAAAGTAGGTTGATAGGAGCTAGGGGAACAGAGAAATCAGAAGTGACTGCTTAGTGGGTCTGAAGTTTCTTTTGGGGGTGATGAAAATGTTCTGGAATTAGTGGTGATGGTTACACAACTTCCTGAATATACTAAAAAGCACTGAATTGTACACTTTAAAATGGTGAATTATGGTTTGTGAATTATATTTCAATTTTAAAAACTTATGAAAACAGAAACAGCTCCATGCATTTAGAGTATACATTATCTGTAACATAACATATACAGGCATATCTTGTTTCATTGTGCTTCTCTTTATTGTGCTTCATAGGTATTGCTTCATAGGTATTGCATTTTTTTTTTTTTATAGATTGAAGGCAAGACCCTTCTACTAGCAAAAAAGATTGCAACGTGTTATTGCGGTGCTCTGGAACCCAATCCACAATATCTCCAAGGTATGCCTGTACACATACATTCCTATGGCTCATATCTGACTGGTACACACTGGTATGGCTGGACCAGTGGTAAAAATATTACTGTTCGGCTTGGTGCCCTCTAGCTACCTCAGCTTTCCTAGTGTCCCTCCAGACCTTCACATAATAGAAGGGAAAAAAGGGTTACACCTGCCTCATTGAGAGACCACTGGACCCTGCCCCAGCTGCTAGACATTTTGGTGTTTGGAGGTGGAGAGATACAAGAAGGAAATTATTAACCTCATTATGCATCTTTGGATTGTTTTATTTGATACAAACATGTGGGTAAGTGTTCTTACAATTTAAAAATTAATAAAATTTGAGAAGAAAACCATTTAAAATTATAGTACTTGAAGCATTGTCATATTAGTATAGAAATAGCCAAACAAACATCAACAGAACAGAATAGAATTACAGACTCACACAGAAGTATAGATGGGATTTTAGCATATAAAACAGTGGCATTTTAATCAGTGAGGGGAGAGGAGAAGGATTTCGGGGGGAAAAATAAAGCATGATCCATACTTTACTCCTTTACCAAAATAAACAGCAGATAAACCTATTATTTAAATATAAAAATACTAAAGGAAAACTGGTAAAAGAATTTATAAGCCGAGGGTCAACATAACAAAAAATGTAGAAGCCATAAGGAAAAGATTGATAGAACTGTCTACACAGAAATTTGAGATTTCAATAAAGCAAAATTGTTATTTAAAAATATTTGTAGTTCCCATGAAAACAGCTAATATCCATAACATACAACGACAAAACATAGAAAAAAGATGAACAATACAGTTGAAAAAGTGATAAAGAACATAAACAGGCTACATTTATTGAACATTTATTATGTGCGAAGCACTGTTGATGTATTAATACATTCAGTCTCCACAAAGATGCAGTGAGGTAGGTAATACAATCCATATATGTTACAACCACCTTTCCTTCTTCTCCTTTCAGAGCTCCCTTAACAAAGAAACACATTGTCCTGGGTGGTAAAATCTCTAGGATGCTAAACAAAGGGACAACTCAAGAATGTGGCTCTCTTCCCCAATGGCAAAGCAGAGTTTAGGTAAGAAATCTTTTCAGAGGATGCCAAACACTGAAAAAGCTCTGTTCTTGAACTTCCTTCCTCTCTCCCTCCTCCTCTTCTTCTTTCTTCCCTCCCTGTCTTCTTTCTTCTCCTTCCCCTCATTTCTACCTATCTATCTTAGATAAAAATTAGAAGTAAATCATGGGGGCATATTAACATGTTTATTTGAATTAAAAGGTAAAGTCAGACTTTTCCTGACAAGGTCAATCTGTTTTTGACAATGAGAACTAGTATTGTAAAATAGGTAATAAATTCCGCATTTTCCATAAATTGAAAAAGATAAATCTGCAGATCCAAACATTTAACAGAAATATATTTAAATATATTACATAGATAATATAATATTCCAGAAATAATATATTTTGCAACAATTTAAACTTATAATGAAAAATGTTAAATGTCAACTTTATAGAAAAAAATCATAGCGTTATTTAAAAAAATTTTAGGGAGTATTTGAAGAGTGTTCTTTCAACTATTGCAAAAATGTTTGAAGACTACTCACTCTTAATTTCCCTCACACTACACGGCTCAGTGAGTAGACAGCAAATGTGCCCAAACTCATTGATAGAGAAATGAAAATTTAATTAACAATGAGCTCTCATCTTTGCACCCCTCAGACTGGTAAAGATTTAAAAGTTTGATAAAACCTTGTGTTTGTGAAGCTGTGGGGAAACAGGTATATGGAGGATATACTGGGGGAGCCAAAAAAACGTATACACATGACTTGTATTCATCTTTTGTTATCGGTATATACTGAGTATTACAATTTTAATACAGTTTTTCCTTTCTTAAAATGTGTATACAGTTTTTTTGGCACCCTCTGTATTTTGATGAGTAATTTGACAATACCAATTAAAACTTAAAATGTCTACAACCTTTGGTGCCGGAAAACCTGAAAGACTACAAATCAAACTGTTAATGATTATACCTACAAGGGTAAAATTTGGAAAAACTTATTAGTTTTAAGTTAGCATTTCTGTAACTTTGAAGTTTCTACAATAGGGGACAAGAAAAAAAGTTGCATTAACATAGGTAATGATGGTTAAAGTCCAAAATCAGCTGAATATTTCTGGGATATTAAAAGGAAATGTTAGCAACAGGTGATTAATTAGATGGCATGTAATATTGCTGTCAAACCTAAATTCTACTACTTTGGGAATTAAGAAATGAGTTTTAGAGGCCACATAGTATACTTCCCTAAGCAATTCATAATTTCTTTTGACAGTATCCCCAACAAGTAGTTTTAAACTTCTTTTATAAACACTTGTAAACACTCCAATTTGAGCCCAAATCCCAGATTATTCTCTTTATAATATATCCTTAAATATTACTTGTGTATTTTATACCGTATTAGAGATTAATAAATAATCATGGCCTACCTGAAGTAAAATCTAGTGAAATAAAATACAGATGTTCCTCCATTTTTCTCATATTACATTCTTAGAATCCTATACTTATAGGTGAAGTCATCTACATTGATAAATTTGATTATATACCTGTAATAATTCTCTTTGCCACTAGATGGTGATTTAGCTAATGCTATATTGAGAATATCTCAGAACTTAAGGTGGGCTGTTAGCTACAAACAGGTGTTACTAAATAAGGAAGTAAAATAAGAAGGGAAATACAGATGTGATTAGCATATCCACTTGTGAATGGGCAAAGGGAAAATATCAAATTAAAATAAGGAAGTTAACCATATGCATAGTAAGAACCTACTGTAAGAATTGAAGGAAAAGTTCAGAATATGAGCACAGGTAAAAAATAGAAGGAAATATTTTTAAATACCTTGTTAATTGTCACAGTCTTGAAGAACTAATTTTGTCATAGAGTCTTAGGTCTACTCCTTATTTTGATGTCCATAGTTCAAATGTAATACTACTAGTTTTCTTCTCTCCCCATAGTTTGCTGCAGCATTTTTACGCAGAAACTGCTATAGTTATTTAGGCTATTTTTACCTCAGTTCTTCTGGGTGCCAAAGGCTAAAAAGGTCTAAGAAATGTATGTTTTCAGATAATAAACATCTAATTTAATTTTCTGTCTAGTTTCTAAGGTTATTTTATATATTTATTTTTCTTCTACTGAGGCATGGATGTGCGTAACACTCCAGATATAAAGTTTAGATTCATTTTTTCCAGAAACCAATCAAGTCAAAGCCAAAATGACTTTTAGCTTTAACAATACAACAACAGGAATCTAGTGTATAAGAAAATCTTCATACCAAGTCATTGTAAAGGCTCTACAGAACTTACGTTAAAGTTGTAAGAAGTTAGGCTATTTGGTCATCATGAAAGTGTGACAAAAAGGAAGTGGAATGTCTTTATACAACTTAGAAAATCATAATTTTTCATAATCAAAAATATTTGGCTGAGTTGTTTGGAAGAATCCTGTCCTTTCTTACCTATAAAGTTGTACTTTAATCCCACGGTCTTGAAATTCCAGTGCTTTCTTAACAACAGCTTCATTTTCTTCTGGATAAACTGAGCATGTGCAGTAAACAACTGCTTGAGCTTTAGTAACTATATTTAAAGAAGATGTAATTAACACAATGACCCCATTAACAATCCTAAACAGATTTGCTGTGTTTCCAAACATCTGTTCATACTAATACTACATGGTTTTGATGGGAATGATTTCCATAGATGCTTGCATGCTCCCCTTCGTAGCATGTATTATTAATATAGACTGTGGCCAATAAGTAAGTAAATCTAACTGGATTGTACGGAAATTGAAAATTCAATCAATGTGACCAAACTAGTTACAAACACAGACAAATAAATACTGCAGATTACCATGAGATTGATACTTCCAGTCATTCTTTCATAAGCCATATCATATAACTGCTTTAAAAGACTCTAGGAACAGACAGATATAGATGTCATTCCCAATTCTGTTATTTAAGAACCTGGGAAAATTACTCAAACTCGCAAATTTTTCACCTGTAAAAAGAATGAGGTAATGCTATTTCCTGCAACTCATTTATTCACACTTACCACCAAGTACCTACTATGTGGTAGGCCCTGTTCTAACCATCCAAGATACACAGACAAAAATCTCTACCCTTGGGGAGCTTACTGTCTATGTCTTATTGGCATGACAAGATATAAATAAATAGAAAAACTATATAATATTATTAGGTAATAAAAGCTATATAGAGAAAAACAAAGCAGGTAGGGAAGACAGTAAGTTTCAGGAGATGATACTAAAATTTAAAAAAGAATAATCAGAGAAGGCATCAAAAAAATTCATTTAACAACTTCCTAATTTTCCAACCAACTTAATTTCATAGATCATATATATACTATCAGGTTTAAATTAATGTTTATTAGTAGCATCAACTAAAAGGACAGACCTTTTTTGTGCTTTACACTTTGTCTTTTTTCTACCTCATATATGCTATATCTTTATACTGAATTATCAATACCCTATACTTACCTTTGAGCCTTCGGAGGTCAGAATTGATTCACACTCATATCCCTAACACCCAGCTTAATGCCTGACCCACAGTTGGCATTTGATAAACACGCACTGAATTAACAAAAGTTTATATAATTTCTCAGGGACTTCTAGATTTTCATATCCATGTGATGAAGGGCAGTGGTACTCAGAAACTAAATGGTACTCAGACCTAAATGCAGTGATTGAAGCAATAATATAAATACTTACAGAGCTTTATTATTCAGATATCAAATTAACAGATCTAGGCTTTATTTGTTATTGCATCTCTCTATTCTCTACTTAGCACTAAGAGAAATAAGAGTTGGATTAAAATTTGGATTGTAAAGAGTTGTTAGAGGCAGGTTCAGTAACAGCAAAAAAATTACACTAAGAGATTTCCAGTCAAGATGGTGGAGTAGGAAAACACTGTTCTTGCATCCTCTCACCACCACATCAAAATTACAAGTAAACTACAGAAGAACCATCATTGAGAATTGTCTGAGGTCTAGCTGAACAGACATCCTACAACTAAGGACATACAAAAGAAGCCACGTCGAAACTGGTAGAAGGGGTGGAGATGCAGAACAGGTTGGTCCCACACCCACGTTGGCTGTTAAAATAGGGAGGAATATCTCAGCTGTCGAGGGCCCATGAGGAGCGAGGGGTCTCAGCCCCTGACCAGGCTCCCCAGCCCAGGGTTCCAGTGCCACGGAGAGAAGTCCTCACAACTTCTACCTGTGAAAACCAGTGGAGATTGTGGCTTAGTGACACAGAGGGTGGCTGGAGTCCCAGGCATTCCTCTCAAAGGATCTGCACACGGACTTACTCACTGACAGACTCACTCACTCTGAGCTCCAGCACTGGGGCAGCAGCTCAAAAGGCACCAGGGACATGCAGAGAAGAACCGAATTGTCTAGCTTCTGGGTGAGGGCTGGAGGGGCAGCTTCCTTCTAGACAGAAAAGCTGAAGGAAGCTATCGTTCCTTTGTGGAACAGTCCCTACCCCCAGCATGCAGACTTAGGCAGGTGCCATATCTGAGTCTCTGTCAACGTAGCTAACACCATTCGCCCCACCCTGGGGATTCCCTAAGGCTCTTAAATATGCTGCCTACAAGGCACTCACTTCAGATTGAAAGACACACACAGACTGAAAGTAAAGCGATGGAAAAATATTTCATGAAAATGGAAATGAAAAAAAGCTAGGGTAACAATACTTAAACAGACAAAGTAGACTTTAAAACAAAGACTATAACAAGAGACAGAGAAGGACCTAATAATCTCACTTCTGGGTATTTACCCAAAGAAACCCAAAATACTGCTTCAAGGGGACATGTGCATCCATATGTTAATTACAGCATTATTTACAATAGCCAAGATGTGGAGGCAGCTTGGGTGTCCATCAGTGGATGAATAGATAAAGAAGAGGTGGTAGATATATACAATGGAATATTACTCAGCCATAAACAAGAATGAAATCTTGCCATCTGCAACAACATGGATGGACCTAGATAGTATTATACTGAGTGGATGAAATCGACAGAGAAAGACAAATGCCATATGATTTCACATATATGAGAATCTAAAGAATAAAATAAACAAACAAACAAAACAGAAATAAATTCATAGATATAGACAACATTTTGATGATTGCTTGATGGCAGGGGCTTGGGGAGATGGGTGAAAAAGAGGAAGGGATTAAGATGTATAAACTGGCAGTTACAAAATAGTCATAGGGATGTAAAGCACAGCATAATGAATATAGTCATTAATATTGTAATAATCTTGTATGGTATCAGATGGGTACTAGATTTATTGGGGTAATCACCTTGTAAGCTATATAAATGTCTAATCACTATGTTGCACACCTGAAACTAATATAATATTGTATGTCAAATGTAATTGAAAAGTAAAAAAAAAATTATTTAAAAAAGGAAATCACTTAAAAATTACATCAAGTAAGAAGCCAAAGAAAAAGAGAGAAGATGAAACTGTACAAAAATGGACGCACATAATTATTTCACTTCAGCATTAAGAAACTGTCAATTATGCTTGCTAACCTCTGTTAAAAATGATAATCAAGCATATTTTTTATAGACTTAGATTAAATTGGTAAAAATAAATATTTTGTTATTTGAAGGTGTTTAGACTTGATTAGTCTGAGAAATTCACTTATGGTTTACCCCTCATTTCCTGATTATAATAGAGAAATGAAGTATTAATGTTTCTAAGATTTGTAACATATTTTAATTTTACACAGATAACCAACTTACATTTCATTGCATGTGTTAGCTGTTCATATTGCTGTTGAGCAAGAACATGAAGTTTATCTTCTGACGTGCCGCCTTGAGAGAAATCTTTAAGTAAACCTGTATCTAAATGCAAATAACTACTTTAAAATATATCACTATTAGATATTTTCCATATACTGCTATTACCACATTATTTAATTTTTCAATCATTTTTCTCTATTACTGAGAGGTTTATGGAAAATACTTATTAAAACTAAATAGATAGTATGCTAAAAATGCTGAATTAAATATTAAAAAATTAAATTGACAAAGGTAGTGTTTTATGATTTTAAAATTGTTTTTCTTTTTTCTCCAAGTTCTTATGAGATAGTCATCCAACTAACCAAGTAAGTCATTTAGGAACAGAAGAGAGAATGCAGTCAGTCTGGAGACTAATAGAGGAAAAGAGAAAATAAGATTTATTTTCCAAGGTAGAAACTGATGGGCTATAAGTTAAGATCTGAGTACGAAAGAACACAAAATACAATTAAAACCATTAACAAGAAATTCTGGAAGACAAAAATTCAGGAGAGCAAATGTATGTCTTCATAATAGATCAAGAAACAACAGATCATGGAACTCTTACAGTAACTTTTAATTTCTAAAACTAATTTTAACATATTTGATAATATTAACTAGAACATATTTATAAAGATTATTTTACTCAATAACCCTTTTAACATTGAGAAAACTGTTGAAACATACATTAAACAATTTGTTTAAGGTCACATAGCTACTAGTGTGGAAACAGAATTCTGGCTCAGAAATCTGACCGCAGAGCCCAAATTTCTAACTTCTGTATTATTCTGCCTCTCAGTAACTCCCTAGACTATGCGAGCCAGTTATTTTTTTTACCATATATTTGGCTGTTCCCCATTCTAGTAATATCATTGAACATTAATTAAACTACATTTCTTCCCAATTTAGTTTGACACTTCACATTTTTCTATCCCTATTCTAAAATTATCCATCACTTTTTAAAGGACTATACATTATTATACTCTAAAACCGTATCAGTTACCTTTTTCATCCCATTTAAAAATAATTCCAAGTTGTTAGCAATGACCAACTCCATATATTGCTCAATGGTTCTAATAGTTTTCAATGCTAAAATGTTTTTCAAAAGGAATTCGTGATTGCTCTCTTCCACCTAGTATCTAAGTCTGATACCTAGTATCTAAGTATCTTTTGGATACGTCCCCTAAGCTTATGGCTACTATTTCCATCGTCATCACTAGGTCAGCAGCCCCTCATTTACTCTGTTACCCCCTCAGAGTACAGTTTCCTTCAAAAGTCCTCATTTTTTCCAGGTTTGCCAAAGACCACTTCTTGGCTAATCCTGTCACCTCAAAACATTACCAATACCTAGGAAACGTTTTACTTTCTCCCTTTTCATCAACTGTAGTTGCTTTTGGGCTTTTCTCCCAGCCTCTAGTTTATTTTTACCCATGGCTTATTTAGTTCTGCATTCCCACTCTGAGATGGCCCAGGATAAGGCCAGAGTCTCCCAGCCGTAAGCTCTCCTTCCCTTGAGTGACATGCTTATTATAGTTGCTGTTATTTCTTTCCCTCTTCTTTCAGTGTCTACTAATTCCTCTTTGATCATTTCCAAAAGTTAGCGCAGGGATTTTCTCAGCCTACCATTCTCCCATCTGAGTTAGTTATTCTGTTGAACTCTCACTGGCAAGAGATTTTCTACAGCAGTTTGAAATTGCACATGGTACGGTGTACGTCCAGTTAAAGATAATGTAGTTTAATGCAAAGAAAACATGCTAACTAATCTGATTTTAAATCCCAGCTTCCACACTTACTAGCTACATGACCTTAGGCAACTTGCTAAATTTCCCTGAATCTTGGATTTTTCCCCTCTGTAAAATAAAGGTAATAAAATAACACTATCCTCAAAAAGTGATTGTGACTCTTAGGTGACAGTGCACGTGCACGACCGAGAATACTGACTGGGACACAGTTGTGCTCAATAGACATTAGTTCCTTTCCCTCCATTTTTAACTATATCCTTTCTAGAAACAGAAAACAGCTGCTCACCATATTCTGGATACTAGTGGAATGTCTTGTCTAATATTGTAGTTAACCTTATCTCTGCCTTTCAATATAAACAAGGGATTACGAGTAGAGTAAGAATCAGTTTCAGTTAATGTGGGCAACAAACCATGATTAAGAGAGTGATTCAAAGTGCCAACCTCGGAGTCAGAGCAATTCTGTTTGAATCTGGGCTCTGCCACTTTCTAGGCAAATGACTCCGGGGGTTTCAAACTCTGAGCCTCAGATTGTCTATTTATAAGATGGAGGTAATAAGGGTAACTATTTCATTGAGTTCTTGTGAGAATTTGATGAAATAATCCAAGTAAAGTGCTTAGCTCTATGTCTCAACATATACGTGCTCAGTAAGTGTTAATGTTAAAGAATATTTTAAAATTTATTAAAGAGGCAAATAAAATATTCCTAGAATATTTAATCTGAGGTATTCATATCATAAAACATACATACTGGGGGTTAAGGAAGTCTTGAATTTGAAATGGTCTGATTATAACTTAATTAGGATTGTGTTTAAAATATAGGTTCTCCAATCGGGCAGCTCTAAATTTGAATCCTAGCTCTGCTACTAACTAGTTATGTCACCTTATAAAAATGAACTGAGTCTCAGGTTTTTTCATGTGTAAAATGCTGATAAATTGTAATGCCTACATCTTGAGCTCTGGAATATGTCAGAATAGCACACTGGCCAGCATCTGTTCTGGTCGCCTAAATCACTCCAATTATTAAATATTTCGAATATCACACTTGCCCATATCTCACAGAATTGGTTTAACGATTAAATGAGGTAACGGATATAAAGTACATTATAGATAGTACTTTATACATAGAAGCTATTCATAAATCAGATATATTTGATGTCATTTTAATGATTTTAACTAATTTTATTTTTTAAATTATCAACAACTTTAAATAATTTAGAAATTAAAACAAGTACCTTCGTGCTCATTTAAAATAAATTCTACTGGATTACTAATCCCCAGTCCAGAACAACGAGGTAGCAGCAGAATCACTTTAACTTTCTGTAACCTATTATCCTTTGATTCAATGTTAAGAAATGTCTGGTGAAGTATTTCAATATCTAGGAGGAAAAAACACAGAAAAATTAATGTAAAAATATTAAGTCTTAATGTAATATATACCTATTTATCATTGTCCATTTTCAAATCCTCAGTACGACAAAGTCATTTTAATCAAGTCAGAAAAGAGGACTCTTCTTCTCTGATAAGTTCCCAAAACTAATACATAAATTTTTAGTGTTTTCTCTTCACTTGAAGAATGACTTTGAGGTTTAAATGTCTTCTACATAAAATATAATTTAAGTTTTCCTCTCTGAACTTCAGATTCCATTTAAAGCAATATACTGTCGTGGAGGGAAATCACTTTGGAGGTAGAAATACCCATGTTTGACTCCCAACTTCACTATTTACTTGATGTGTGACTTAATCTCTCCAAGCCTCCATTTCCTTATTAATAAAATGGGATAATAATGCCTACTTCATCTAACTGTGGTGAAGACTAAGATAAAGTAGTTAAGCTTAGCATGGTGCCTAGTATACACTAAACGCTCAGTAAGTTATTTTCCTTTCCCATTTTTTATCCCCTTTTATAGTCTATCTTCCACAGGAAAAAAAAAAAAAATAGGTATCAGTAGTATTTATAAGGCACAGTGTAAGGTCCTTTAAGGACCTTGAAATTTAGTTTAAGAGTCTGCCCTCCCTCAAGTTATCTCTCTGTGCCCCAATCTTAAGGCCACCCCTCTACTTCTGCAATGGCTCCCATTCCCCTCACCTGCTGAGGAGTCATTCCTAAAACTGACCCACCCAAACCTTCCTCTTGCCTGTTCCTACTCTCTTTTGAAATTGTTGTGTGTGTTGTTGTTGTTGTTGTTTTAATCAAGTGGGCCTTTCCCTTTTACCCCCCTATTTTTAACTTTTTATTGGAAGAGTTCAAACATATACAAAATAGACAAAATATATAATAAATTCTCAAGTACTCATCGTGATTCCCACCATTGTTTTGAGTATTCCCGATGGTCCTTAACCTTGCCAATACATGGTACTACCAGTCTTTTTCATTTTAATGATTCTGTGGATGTGTGGTGGTAGGTTGTAATTTTAATTGCATTTCCCTGATTACTAGTGAGGTTTGGTACTTTTACATAAGTTTTATTTTTTTGACATCTGGATGTTCTCTTTGTGAAACACCTAGTCATGTCTTGTACATTTTCCAACTGGGTTGTCTGTCTTTTTTTGTTGTTGTTTATTTGTAAGAATTCCTTATACACTGTGGATAAAAACTCTTCATCAGTTTACATGCTCCCTCCTAAAGTTTGCGTTTACACTCTCTTCATGCACAGTTTTGTTTTGTTTTTAATTTACTGTAGTCCAATTATTCACTCTTTTCTTTTATGGTTAGTGCTTTGTGTCCTGTTTAAGAAATCTTAGATGATGTATTATAGAATTGTACACTTGAAAACATATGTGCCATTGTTGTAATTTATTTTAGTTACATATAACATACATATTTTTAACCCCTCAAGACATTAGCTTACAATACCAGAAGACACTAGACTATAATTATTTAGATTTACCTATGTACTTACCTTTTCCACTGTTCACCTCTATAACTTTCTATATGGTGACAAACTCTGTTTGTTTGTCTGAGAATGTCTTTATTTCATTTTCTTTTATTTTAAAGGATATTTCTGCTGAGTACAAAAATCTAATCTGGCAGTTTCTTTCATCACTCTGAAGATATTATTTCTTAGTCTTTTGGCCTCTGTTGTTTCTGTTGAAAAGTTTTTTAGTTTTATTGTTATTCCATTAAGAGTAATATGTATCATCTCCATGCTCTGAACATTGCTCTGTGTCTTTGGTTTTCAGTAATTATGCTATGATATGCCTTTATATTTTTTGTGTATTATTCTTATTGGAGTTCACAAGGCTTCTTAAACCTATGCCTTAATTTATTTCATCCATTTTGAAAAATTCCCTGCCTGAATTTCAAATACTGTTTCTTCCCAATCCCTCTTTTCCTCTCCTCTCTTTCTGGGTTCTCAATCACAATATATAAGATCACTGGATCACTGAGTCTCGTGTCTGTTTTATTATCTCTTCCATATAATTCATTCTTTTGTCTCCCAATGCTTCAGTCTATATGTTTTCTTCTGGCTTATCAGTGAACTTATTCTTTCTTTTGTTCTGTCTAATCTACTAAATCTATCTATTTTTTAATTTCAAATATTGTATTCTTCAGTTCTAGAATTTTCTTTTGACTTTTTAAAAATTGTTTTCAGTTCTCTGCTGAAATTCTACAACTTGGCATTTAGAGTATTCAGCAAATTAATCATAGTTATTTTAAGGTCCATATCTGATAGCTCCAGTGTTTGGACCTTCTGTGGGCTTGCTTTTATTATAGTGTTTTTCTCTTTATTTCAACCATATATTTTCTCCTTGTTTGTCTGGTTTTTTGTTTGTCTGTTTGTTTTGTTTTGACTGCCAGACATTGCATTTGAAAAAATTTAGGAGATAACATGAGACCAAAGATGATGTTATTTTCTTTCAGAGATAATTTACTTTTGCTTCTGGTAGGCAGCTAAGCGTGAGTACTAGCAATCCCAGATCACCTTAATCCAATTGTTGTGCTAATTGAGATGACTGGCATTTGGGCTTCAATTCATTGGAGGACTCATCACTATCTAGGGTATAATTCTTTTGTGAAATCCTGGGTATTTACCAGTCTTCCTCTACTGGTCAAGCCCTGAATTCTACTTTTTCCCTCTCTAGCACTGTGAAACTGTCAAAAGTTGTTTTTGTTTTTGTTTTTTTAAATAGTGTTTTAGCCTCACTGAGCCTGTAATAAAATGTTATCTTTAATCTCAGCATGAGCCAATGAAAAACTTTAAAAAAATAAAAACCCTGAGGGACTTAGCTTCTAGTTCTAGATTTTATCTTTGTCCCTTAAGCACTGCTATGACTGTGTTCTTATTTATTAAAGGATGATCATTTATACCACCCATTTTAATTATTGTTTGAACCTAAAATTATATAGTAACTAAATGTCAAGCAATATACCAAAGTGCCAATATGTTCATTAATTTAAACTGCAGTTTAACCAATATTAAGCAAGAAGAACAGACTGATATAATATGGATTGGTGAGGATTGTAAGACTACAGTTCATATATAGAGTTTTTACATTGCTAAAAAATAATAAATTCAAATATTTTTAATATTTCTAAATCCTGTAGAATATTAATTATCAAACAAATAAATATTTGTACATACTTTTACATCCAAATTTTGTGAACAGGTTCCTTGGGTCAGGATGCTTAGCCTGTGATTGTACTCCACAAACAAAAATTTTTGAGCTATTATTATTTGTTAAGGCTGACATATGGGCAACTGTGTACCACGAACCTGTATTGACCATTAAGATATCGTCATCCATATTTAATAAAGCCTTTACAGAATGAACAGCAAGACTTCGAGATTTGTCCTACAAGATAATGGTATAATTAGAATTTCAAAGGGTTTGACTAGAAGCATAAACTGATTTCTTTTTACCTTAGGTAAAAGTAAGTACTTGGAGAAATCATGAAGAGATACCTAACCCATTTTATTTTAAAACATCTTAATATATGTTAAAATACAAAGTTAACAAAGATAACTGATATAAACTGACTTAAAACAGAGAACTAACTTTGTTTAGTCTAAATTATGACTGTTACCATTTAACTCTTACACAGTGATATGGCAATACCAAAACCCCAAACATGTGTGATTAATAGATTAGTGATGTCCTGCCTTAGCTCCCATTCTTATCCACTCATGAAAACCCACTCATCTGCTACTGCCATTCTTCCTTCCCCATTACACTGTCATCTAAACCGCTGCTAGCTCACAGAGATTAAAAGTAAGATGGTTGACAAGAGTATAAAACGGGGCTAGACAGACTGGGATTGCAGTGGATCTCAGTGCTCAATAGGGTGTCACTATAACATAAGGCCAAGAGAGTCTGCCCAAGAATATGGGTACAGTGAAGGGATAGACCAAGGTGAATCTGAGGTAAGAATTGGAATCTAAAGACCTAAAAATTAATATAACTTAATTTTTTGGACCTTTTATTTTCATTTTGTTGAAACCACATTATACCTCAAATTCTCTTCCTACATTGATAGACAGTATACACATCTTACAATGAAAGCTGGAAGACTATATTAAAGACATAATGGGAAAGTATTACACATTGCATTTTCAAATGCGCGATGGCACCAGCATCTTCCCCAGAAATGGAAGGAAAAAAGGTGTCATTGTACCTTCTCTCTCTCTCTTTTTTTTTATTAGTTTCAGGTGTACAAAACAACATAATGATTAAACATTTACACACCTCACAAAGTGATAATCCCACCAAGTCTACTACTCATCTGACACCATACATAGCTATTACAATACCATTGACTATATTCCCTATTCTGTACTTTACATCCTGTGACTATATATGTGTTTGGTTTATATTCAATATTATTCAATATTATTTTATACTAGTTTCAGGGGTACAATACAGAAGTTAGGCTTTGTACCTTCTCTTGAATCCTCCCTTGGGAGAGAAAAATATAGCTGCCAGTAATACAAGTCTCCCATCTATGGAGTCTGGGGAGAATATGTTCTTTACAACTTCACATGGGATGAAGCTGCCAAAGTATGATAGGAACACTGACTGTAGAGGTATTAATTTTATCAAAGATAAAAATTAGACCTTAGAAACCTCCCTGATCATCTATAAAAAATATCAGTGTGTTAGGTTTTATTTTTAAATGGAGGGATTCTTGGGGTAAGTAGGATTATTGAGAATCACAATGAATGTAAATGTTAGTTTACCTGAAATATCAATTTATAATCTTTGAAAAGATCTGTATTTAGAAGATCACTTTTAAGATGAGATGGAAAAATTAACACATCATAGCAATGTTGGTCCACAGCAAAGACTTTATCATCAATATGCAATATAGATTTGACTTTATTGTAGCCTTTTCCTTTCAAACTATGACAAACTTCTTCAGGGCTGTGAATATACAACATTAGGTTGTAATTACAAATATAATACATTAAAAATGTATTTCACACTAGCACCGTTTCCCTATAACAAAAATATCACTGCATACATTGCATCTAACAGAACTTACAATGTTAGCCAAAAATAAGTTAACAGATAGAGACAGAAAAGTTAACATATTTATGTAATTACTTTTGGTAATTTGGTGATAAGATCCTTAACTAAATTATGATTCCCCAATTACTCCCCGAGATTTGCTGCCCACCCATTAAAAAGGTAGTATTTCTTATCACATTATTTTGAAAGGTTAGCAACTTGAAATATGAATAAAGAATTCGATTAAAACTCTTACCTGATTTTACAAGTATTTATCCAAGCATAAAGTGGCAAAGTGGAGGCCCTTAGTTCCTGTTTCCTAACTGTTTCTGGAAGAATGTGGTAAATTGAAAGGGCATCATGTTTGATTCGATATCTTGCCAATGCCGCAGCCAATTTTGTCTTAAAACTAGAAATAAAAAATCCGTTCCTGGTGACGCTCGCATTCAAAACAAGACTATCAATTTTCCACTAGAAACATTAACAAATTAGGTTTCAAATTTTAACAAATCCTTCAGTAATTCTATTTCAAATTTTTGTAGTATAAAATAAAAACTTGCCATATTTGAAAATAGAAATCCAACAATCTTGCCTCTCTTTTTCAGTGTTTGCTGCCCCAGTATATGTGTGCATTTCCTTAGACATTTGTATCAACTGCTGGTTGAGACAAATTTGATGTAGTAAAAGAGGTGTAGAATTTAGTCAGAAATATCTGAAGTTAAATTCAGGTTCTGTCACTTACTAGCTGTGTGACCTCAAGATGGAAAAGTATAGTCTTGATAAGATGAAGGAACTTTTACGAATCTGTGTCAAGCCCTTCCCAGTTCTAATTATCCCATGCTTCAAAGTTCCAAATAACAGAAAAGAAAAACAAGAATTGGTTAGCATCACCATGAAGACGCAATCATTCTTCTTGATCTCATAGCCCAAATTTTTAATAAATGAGAATACAGGACTTCCTCTTGACCCATATTCATATCATTTCACAGTAGGAATCTAATTGAATAATAAACCTCAAGGATAACCTTGAATGAGAAATGGGGAAGAGATGCCACAAAAGAGTCAAATACAACTAGAGTGGTATGTGTGGCTGCCAAAAGCTTAATAAAATTAAGCTTACTATGTACTCAGTAGAATAAGAACTTTTCACCTAAGAATATGTTTATGTGCGAATATGCGTACGTGCACTAGGGAGCTCGGAGTTGGGGAGGGAGGGAGAGAGAAAGGGAGAGAAGAAACGGGCAGTTGGGGAGGAGAGGGAAGGGTTACCAAACATTAAGCCTTCTAGCGCTACAGTAAAATTAGCTTTGTGTAGTGCTATGTGCTAATGTCACAGAACTACAGCAAGGGATACTGAAAACAGTTACATAATACATTAATGCACATCAAAGAATAAATTAATATAAAAGGGGTGAATTACTGTTCTATATTATACACTGTGAGATAATTCTGAGTACAGACTATTTTTGATTAAACACTCCTTCCAAATACCTACATAGTTCAAATTTACCATAATAAATGCTATTGACTGAATTATTTAATCATGAAATATAAAGATTAGAGATATGAAAACTAGGAAAATACATGTGTTTTTGGGGTGAGTACAGGGAGAAATCATTTTCCAAATTTCCAGACAGCAAACATTTCAGACTGTGAATTTTAATATAGTTTAATCACACAAAAATAATTTAAAGTATATATATATATATATATATATATATAGTTATAGTTATAGTTATAGTTATAGTTATAAATATTTTTACATAAATATACAATATCAGATTGAGGACAAAGACCAAATCTAAATGCTATTAGGATAACCAGACATATTACTTCTGTAAATGAAATATCCTATGGTTATTAAAAAATGTTTTCCATAGCTGTAAGGCAGACTGCAATGATGAAAATGGAATAAAAAAGAGTCTTTCCCAACATTCCTGATCCAGAAGTCCATCTCATGCTACAATTTGAATGTTATCACAGAAAGTTGCTCAGGTATCTCTTTTTACCATTATCCCTGTTGTACCTATAGCCAGAGCTTTCTTTCTGTGTGTTAATTTGTAGCTATGTAATTCCTAAGCTTAAATCTCCATCCCACAATTTCTCATGCCTACAACTGACATATTACTACGAGTAAATCGTACCTTTAATCTTCCAGAGTACTTCAGCCAAGACTAAGTGAAAGGAATGTAGCTTATAAATGGTTCAAGCTTGAGCTCTGGAGTCAGCCTTCCTGAAATCTGAATTCTGGCTACTGCTCCCCTTTCTAGCTTTATGGTGTTAGGTAGATTCCTTTAATATCTCTGTGCCTCAATTTTCCCAGGTGTAAAAATGCAGGTTGGTAACAGTATATCCACCTCATAAAGCTGTTATGTATATGTATAACATATATATTAAGGGCTCAATAAATATAAGCTATTAATGTTATACCATTACCTGAGTCCTCTGGTCTCAGCCTTCAATAACTTAAATAAAACTACTTGAATTTCCCATAACATAAAATCAGTATCATACTGACAACTGTTTCAAATTATTCACTAGGTAAAAATCTTACAAAATTGTTGTTGCTATATTGTGCTTTCCATTAAGCAACGGCATAATAACAGCAGTAGCAATGACATTTATTGACCATTTATTGTGTGTCTGGCTCTAATCTAAGCATTTCAAATGCATTAGTTTAATTAGTTCTCCCTACCACCTTTTTATTATTATCGACATAGTAAATTTCTGCTGATATTTAGGATAAAAAGGAAACAAAATCAAAACATATTAGTTTGTGCTTAACTAAGTAGCAGCTTTCTTTTTTTCAGTTTGACAAATCAGTGGGTTCTCATTTACTGTTGGAATTTTCTCATTTGATACATGCTAGATTTTTTTTAAAGAGCTATGAACAAAACTAAGTAAACAAATAACAGCAGTTTCAAATGAAGTTTCATTTAAGTGCTAAAATTATTAGGAATTTTTCATGATTTTCCAAATACTTAGAAGTTGAATCTTGCAATTGCAAGCTTGCAAAAACAACTTGATTTTAAACAGAATATTTAACCAGTTCAAGGCTGTAAAGGAGCTTAAGAAACTCACGAACTTTTATATTTTTCTCTATAAATTTTAACACTTATCTACATGTTATATGGTATAAAATCTTACCAGTGAAAATACCAATAACGATTTCATATACAACATCCTTTTCACTTTCACAATCACCTGTTAAGAAGGTTCTCTACTTCTTGAACTTCCGCTATGGACTCTTCATTATCAGAAAGGAAACGAGCTTGAAATTTTCTATCTTGGAAATCATACAGCATCACAATAATCAGACTGCTCAAGTGATCTGGCTACCAAGGGAAAACACACATAAAGAAGAGTATACAAACAATATCTAATAGCAATATTTTCCATTCCATTATTTTTCAAAAGAGAGCAAAAATATGACTATTTTACATAGTTCGGTTGGATTGGGAGATAAAGACTTCAAAATAGAAAAAAAAAAAAAAAGGTCCAGTAAAATAAACCTTTCAAAAAAGACAATTTCTGGTATACTCATCAAAATGAAAGGACTAGAGTCAGTACTAGAAGTACTATAAGTGGGAAAGAATAAGGATATATTTTGAAACAGTCTCAGCATTAAGCAAACTAGTTATTATTTAAATCTGAAGGCTTTTTAGTACTTTCTAAATAACAATTATGAGACAGCTAATTATATAAAAGTTGTCTACTTACTATTGTGGTACTTGGAAAGATATAGCTACCTATTAACATAGTTTCCAAAATATCTTGATCTGCAAGACAAGGAAATGCCTGTTACTGAATATATGAAAGCTGAAAATGAAAACTTTGGAATCCAAATACACTTTAGACAATGTCATAAAATCCTTTTACTTTCATATCTAAAATATACTTCGATTCTTGATAAACATTGAAATGACAATGACATGATGAAATACTTGTAATCTTTATGAATCCTGGAACCTTACGACCCAGGCTCCACACGGAATCATGGTCAAAAAGCATTGTCTGAATAGTCAAAGTAGTCATAAAGAAATTCCAACTTTTAATTTATGTCTTTTAAAAAATATTAAAGAAGATCGAATTCATAATATCTGATCCTTTTTATGGATTGCTAGATTCAATTTACTGATATTTATTTAGGAATTTTGTTCTATGTTTATCTTCATGAAGGATGTTGATCTATAATTTCTTTTCTTGTAATGTTCTTGTCAATGTTGGTATCAGGGTTATGCTGGCCTTACAGAATGAGCGGGAAGGGTTCCCTCTTCTTCTCGTCTCTTGAAGAATTTGTGTTAGATTGTTAGATTGGTTCTCTCTCTCTCTCCACTGGGAAGGGACATTAGGAAGCCTGAATCTGGTCTCTATCTACCCTGTGCACCTTTTTCTGGTGCTGGTTACTTTCTAACCTTTCAATGTAATAAACTGTAACCACGAGTATAACAGCTTTGCTGCGTTTTGCAAGTCCTTCTAGTGAAATCGAGACAAAATACCGTATTTTCCCAAAAATAAGACCTAACTGGAAAATAAGCCCTAGCATGATTTTACAGGATGCTCGTAATATAAGCCCTACCCCAAAAATAAGCCCCAGTTAAGATCGTCAGCCAGATGGACGCATTTAGTATGTCTGTTGCATCACACGATGGACGTATTGAGTTACAATAATATTAATATATAAGTAAATATAAATAAATATTATTAACATTAATACATAAAACAAATGATAATATAAATTATAATTAAGTATTTGTAAATACCCAAGCGGGTGGGTGCCTTTGGACCAAAGGTAAACGCCTATGTAAACAGATGAACTCGAGACTTATTGCCGAATGACCAACTGGAGTACAGACACAACGCAGGAATAACGAGCGCACTTGATAATGAACGGATGTGCTGGTGTCTAATACGAATCTTCATAATTCAACACATCGTGTGTTGTAACTAGACATACTTAATGCACTCATGTGAAATAAAGAAACGTTTTCTGAATTTTGGTGCCTGCAATTTTTCGTCGCTTTTGTGTGGACCATCATTCTTAACTGTCATCATTTTTGTTGCCACTCTGTCTCATAAGTCTTCAGTCAACACCCGATTTAATGGTAGATTTAAAGGGAATAATATTTTGACCCCCAGACAAGATGAGTGCAAAAAGAAATAGCTATTCTATCAAGTACAAGAAAGGAATCATGGAGGATTCCTGGGGCAAGAATCTTACGGCTTTCTGCAAAGAGAAGAAGTTGGATCTCTGAATGGTCCGAAAATGGCAAGCAGAGTACGATAACCTCAGTCAACAGGTGGACGAGGGAAATGCTAAGAAGCGCAAGTGTGGATCAGGTCGGCAACCATTATTTCCTAAGCTGGAAGACATCATCTGTGACAGGAGAGCAAAGGCTTTGGTTGTGCGCAGGGCTGATATTCAAGCATTTGTCCTTGCAATAACATGGTTAGAAATATCCCCAGAATTCAAAACATCACCCCATTGGCTGGATGGCTTCCTTCAGCGATATGAACCGTCTCTAAGATCGACAACACTGTTCAAGCTGGAAGAGACTGAAGTTATTAAATGTGCACTTGAATTCAAGTCCTTTGTTGATGGCATTGACTTTTCTAAATACCACCTCTCCAACATGATTGCTATAGATGAAACTGCAGTGTTTATGGACCAAGGATCTCAAATGACAATTGATCAGAGGGGTGGCTCATCAATCTACATTCTCTCCACTGGTTATGAAAGTGCACGTGTTACCTGTATTTTGGCAATCAGTCTGGGTAGAAAGAAAGCCCCACCTCTAATCACTAAGGGCAAGAAAGATAAGGTTGAACGTGTTTCAGGCATTTTTGTTCTTGAAACTGAAAAAGCCTGGTACACACAAGCAGTTATAAGGAAATGGGTTGATTTAATGCTGCCACTTGTTTTGCAAGGTGGACAAAGAGGTCTGCTAGTCTGGGATTCAGCCAGCACTCACCTCGCTACAGACATGAAGAACTTTCTTGCAGAGAGAAGAACAGATCTCCAGACTACCTATCTCCAGACTCTTGATACTGCAATAAGCAACACATTCAAGGACAATTTGCGCATGGAAATCAATGACTACATTGAAAATAGACTGGAGAGAAATCAACATGGAAACTTTGTGAAGCCTAGTTTGCAAGAGGTCGTGACTTGGGTGAAGAATTCATGGGATAAAATCACTGACAGCTGTTGCCAATGCACTACGAGCAGGCTACATGGACAAGAAGTGCTCATTTAAGGAGAGCTCTATTGCTGGACATGAGACATTGGGGCCAATGGTTCTACAGGAAATGGAGTCACAAGAAATTCAAGCCGAATTCGGGGTTTGGAGAGTTACGATGATGTTCCAGAAGAAGATCACATGACTGTATTTGAATAAATGTAGATTTTTGTACATGAATAATGAATAAATGTAGATTGTTGTACATGAAAAAATAAGACATCCCCTGAAAATAAGCCCTAATGCGTTTTTTGGAGCAAAAATTAATATAAGACCCGGTCTTATTTTCGGGGAAATACGGTAGGAACAGGGCTCGGCTCCACTCCCCTAACTGCCAGATCCAGCACCACCCAGTTCTTTCAGAAAACTGAAATAAGCAACTTTCCAACCACAAAACTTCCCCAAGGCAGTCGACCCCTCATCCCATGGACACACAACTTGAGTGGTCTGCTGTACCACCTTCCTGGGGTGGCAGCAATGAACAGCACCACCATCTTGGGCCTACCAAGCATGCACCAGGACCTCAGCATCCAGGGTCTGTGCAAGCACCATAACCAGGAAGAAAGGAGAGGATTGCCCCAGCTGACATCAAGCCCTCCCCCTCTGCCCTGTGTAATGCCGCCAATGGCTCCCTTCCAGGAGCCAGCCAGAGAACTCTCACTGTGTCGTCTCTCTTGTGCTGGGCATAAGCCCAATAAATCTTGTCTGAGCTTCTGGTTTGGCCTCTTGTCAACTTCTACTACACAGGGAGCCTAAGAACCCAAGGTTGGTAACAAAATCACTGACCCTGAGGGTATCTTAGGGACCCCCAACTACAATGAATTCCCAAACCCATAACCAAACCATACATTAAACATTTACAAGGTTTTTCACTGACAGGTTAAATGATTCTGAAATGACCAGGTTAATGCCACAGCCAGTGCCTGGGACTGAAAGTTCACCAACATATATTGGTGCCAAAAAAATGTATACACATTTAAGAAAGGAAGAAACTCTATTAATTGTTAATATACACCGACAACAAAAGATGAGTACAAGTCACGTTTGACTTCTGCAATTACAAGAGGTGCTCACAGTGGTTACCATCAGCATCCAGACACTTCTGAGTATGGCGAACTACTGCTTGAGCATAGATAACATCTCTTAAAATGTGTATACATTTTTTTGGCACCCCCAATATATATATGGAGGGGGAGAGAGAGAGAGAGAGAGAGAGAGAGAGAGAGAGAGAGAGAGAGAGAGAGAGAGAGAGATTGGAGAGAGAACTAAGCCAGGAATAAGATCAGCAATTTCAGGGATATCTCTTTCCTCAAGGTTTTTTTCTTTATTTGTTGTTCATTAATTTATTTTTTAAGAAATAATTTTGCTAGTTTTTCTTCTTTTTCAATATTTAGTATTCCTTGAAACATCACAAGATTCTCTGATGTACTTTACTTCTTTGACAAAAGTCCAACTTAATAGGAATAAGCTACTCTTCATCACCTCCTTTAGCCAGAAAACTGACCTTGGGGCTATTTAGTGACACCAGAGTAGTGGTTGTCTTTACTTCCAAAAACATACTGAGCCCTTTAAACCTTTAAAATGTTAATCAGATAAATACACTCTGCTTTGAAAGAGCTTATACAGGAAGGACATCAACAAAGAAGCAAACAAGAAAACTGAAAAACATGAAACACAACCAAAGGAATATACTTCACATTTGTGTAATTAAGGGATTTTCTATCATTTTTTTCTTCCCCTTGGACTTCCTCAAAGAATATGGTAACATGATCTAATTACCTGTTCCTAAATACACCAATAAAAGGGATCATTACCTAAGCTCTCTTTAGTTTGTGCTTTACTGCTTCTATAAAATCTTGGGGAAGAAATCCTGAGTTTTCTTTCTTGAACCATGATTTCCCTTAACCTATACTGTATAAGCCAAATGTGAGTTTACAAATAAGAAAGTATTGATAAAACACTGATAAAATGCAGAAGACAAACACAAAATGCACAAGAGCCTCCAATATTTAAAAGAAAATCTCA
Source organism: Rhinolophus sinicus (assembly GCF_057876585.1). Classification (NCBI taxonomy): domain Eukaryota; kingdom Metazoa; phylum Chordata; class Mammalia; order Chiroptera; family Rhinolophidae; genus Rhinolophus; species Rhinolophus sinicus. The sequence goes on from NC_142501.1 coordinate 141,197,049, forward strand.
GGCTCTTAATTATCTTGGAAAATCACTGCCTTTAGGAATTATGGTTTTATTCCACTGGAACAATCAGAAATTATTCAGATGATAATTCAAGCAATATATTATTGTAAGAAAATAATATCTGTACCAAGTAAACAACAGCCATCTTATTTTAGAATCTAAACTTAAGAAAATGAACATTTCAAACAAAAGCAGGTTTGCAAAGGCCTATGACAATAATCTATCTGAATAGAATTTTCTGAGTCATTAAAAAATATCAAATAGGGGGCAGCCGGATGGCTCAGTTGGTTAGAGCACGAGCTCTTAACAACAAGGTTGCCAGTTCAATTCCTGCATGGGATGGTGGTCTGCGCCCCCCTGCAAATAAAGATTGAAAACGGCGACTGGACTTGGAGCTGAGCGGCCCTAGAGAAACACACTGTTCCCCAATAAAATTAAAAACAAAAAACAAAAAACCGGGATTGCACAATATAAAGATGAATGGTAAAATTCATGCTAATAATTAAAATTTAAAAAAAAATCAAATAGTAACAAGACCCTCACAAAACAAAAATAAAGATTGAGAGAGAAAATCTACACACATGACCATCTAATTAGTGCATAATTTTACATAAAATAAGTTCAGGCTTTTAGAATTAATTTTTAAAAGTAAAATTCAATATTCTATTAGGAAAACAAATTGTCTATGATAGAGTTTTGCAATTAACATTAAATAACAACAAATCAACACAGATGCCCAGTCTGCATTTCACTGTTGCAAGGAGAAATGTAAAAATGTTCATTTGACTGATTATTTCAAGTGCAACACTTTGGTTGGTCTTTAAAACTATATTTTTTTTAGGGCCGGCCCAGTGGCTCATGCGGTTAGAGCTCCATGCTCCTAACTCCGAAGGCTGCCGGTTCGATACCCCAAGGGATGGTGGGCTGTGCCCCCTGCAACTAGCAATGGCGACTGGACCTCCACAACTAAGACTGAAAGGACAACAACTTGAAGCTGAATGGCACCCTCCACAACTAAGATTGAAAGGACAACAACTTGACTTGGAAAAAAAAAAGTCCTGGAAGTATACACTGTTCCCTAATAAAGTCCTGTTCCCCTTCCCCAATAAAATCTTAAAAAAAACACAAAAAACACACTATATTTTTTTAAAGGGGATGGAGGAAAGGGATGAAACAATCTGAAAGATTAAGACTGGAGGAGGAAAAATGGTTAAGACAGATTTTCAAAGAACAAAAAGATCACAAGCAGGAGAAAACAAAGAAATGAAAACTAAAGGGAAATTGCCTCTTAACATCAAACAAATTTTTGTCTATGTTGGCAAATTCCTGGCTTCGTAGTTGAACTACATCATCCCTGCAGACAACCAAAAATATATAACAATGTCTAAGAAATTAATGGGACATTTTAATTCAACTGAACAATTGTTAACTGCCTATGTGCAAGGAGGTGCAAGGCCCAGTATCAATACCAAAAATAGATATGCAAATAAGTGTTGCCTTTCAAGGTGTCTCTTTAGAAAGCCCTATGTTCATCATTTCAACCATGCTAATACTCCAAATATTTTGGAACTTCTTTTTGGAACTATATTCAGTCAGTAAAAACCAATGTAAACTTTACAGTTTAAATTAGAATACACTGTACTATATTATGTTAAAGTTTATGGTTAGTAAAAACAGAAGTACCTCCAAGCTCTTTGACTGCTTGCTCTCATAGTAACAATATTTGGTTCTGTCTTAAGGTCAACTCCACACTCAGAAGCGGATAATTAAACACCACTGAGTAAATCTGAAATATTGCATCTCAAACGCAAGAAGCAAATTAGAAAGAGGAATTCTTCAAGAGTTTGGAGGAATAAATTAACAAGCTCCCCAAATTAAAGCTATTGGCTATGAATGAGATCACCTTAATTAGAGTTGATTTAACTTTGATACTCATTTTTAATATATTGCACCTTTTTTCTTATTCTACCTCTGTTCCTCTCCTCTGCCCCTTCCTGGTTTATATTTGTGAAAGATTATACACTGAAATACAAGATGTAAACACAGAGAATGTTAAGAAATAACCAAGGAAAGGGAAACTGTAACTGGAGATGTCAACGGATTCTTGTTCTTCCTGCTAATGGAATTTTTTGTTCAATGTAATGACTACATTACATCTATCTAAGGACAAGACACGATGCTGGCAAACTCTACAGTAAAAATCAGTTCTGTCCTGACAGAGCTTGTCAGGAGAGCTTTTTATGAACTCTTCTAATGCCTTGACATTTGCAACTGACCAAAGATATGCATATGTGTAAAAACAAAATGTGGTGTATATGAGGCGGCGGAAAGGCGGGGCTGCACTCCACAAATTCTCTCACTTTCTTTTAGTGCTTATCGTCAAGACTGGTACTACTCACACTTCAGGGCACTGAAAGCCAGCTCATAGGACAAACGCTGAAAGGATTCATCCTTAGACGAGGACACAGACCGCAGGGGTTCATTCCCGTATTTTATCAAGATTTTCTCTGGTGACTTTTCCACTTGAATACCCTGAAAAATGTTCGCTGCCATAACGTAAACGGAGTCCGGATAGCCAGTTTTTTCGGGTAAACCAGTTGAGTTTTTTCCTCTGGATGAGGCGTCACCTGATAGTGCCAGGGAAGCGAATTGGGAGATCTCGGTATTTTTTTCATTCGAAAACTGCAGTTCACTTGTGGAGCTTAACATGTTTGCCCCTTGACTGTCGTCGGTAACTCAAGCTTGAATTACAATTCAGATGTTCCAGGAAACGGTTCTCCTTGTACCGTAAGCATCGTCTCTATGAAAAGAAAAGAGTAAATCACTATCTCTGTAGGACCACACCTGGTGGCCCACTCCGTGTGGCCTTAAAGACTAAGAGGTGGCATTTGCTAGCCGATCCGAGCTTTATATACTTCGAGCTGGACAAGCCCCAACGAAACCTCCACACATTCAAAAAGGAAGAGGGGTGGAGACGGCTCGGGAATCGGCTCCGAAGCGACGAGAGCCTTTTCCCCCGGCCGGTTTGGGGGGAGAGCTCCCCGATGAGCCGCGTTCACGGCCCCACGAGCGCCCCTTTCACCGGATTCCGCGAATCCTCCCTTACCCCAGGAGGCGGATGGTTCCCGGGGCTTTGGGGACGGAGACGCGGCAGCCCCTGCACTTCGGACACCGAGGGCCGGTGTCTCAAAACGTGCCCTCGGCAGCCCCGGGACCGCGGAGGCCGTTTGGTTCAAATGCAGCCTCACCCTCCGGCCGGGTTCGGGGCGGGGGGTTCGCGGCCTCCGGCGCTCGCTTCGCTCCAGTGCCGGGAAGGAGGACTCGCCTCGGCGCCTCCATGGGCCACGCGCACTCACCCTTCGCGGACGTGGCGGCGGAGGGGGTGGAACGCGACTCGGGGGGACCCGCGAACTCCGGCCGCGGACGGGTAAGCCTCCTCCGCTTCTCCCAATGCGCCCGCCCAGGACCCAGATCTCCATGGCAACCGAGCGCGGGGCGCAGGCCGCCCGAGGCCGTTCCCGCGGGATTTGGCCGGTGCCGCCTCTCGCTGGGCGAGTTGCGCTTCCTCCCTCATCTCGGGACAAGGTGCCAGCCCTGCCTCCGCTCAAAGTCGAAGGCTCCCTGCACAGTTGGACTGTACCGTCCTGAGGGTCCTCGACTTCCCCAGAATCGCAAGTGGCCCCTTTTCCCCGACACGTCCCCTACTGTCACCCTGGAAAGCCAGAATTTTGTGTTGCTGACAACACACAGCTTTGCGGGTTTAGCACGGACACAAGGAATGTTAAAACAGAGGAGTGTAGAACTATTGAAGAAACGGGGGAAAAGGGGAGGGGGAGCCTACTTTATTTCCGTGTTGTTTTTGGAAAACTAGATGTAACATTAGACGGACTCTAACGGGGTTAAGTTGTTTAAAGATCTTTGCCAATTTAAGACCCCATCCCTCCCGTCTAGAAGTTACCTGCGAAGAATGGCGTTGCTGGAATGGACCTACAAAAGACTGAATTCGCCACACCCTCCAAATAATAGAATGGGACTGGGAACATTAATAACTTCCTCAGAGGGTTTTAATGTGGCTAATTTTTGAGAACTCTATAGCGAAGTCTGCATCAAAGAAAAAACAGCTCTGCTCATTCTTATACGTAGTGGGAAAATACTTTATTAATTTCTAGAATAAAACCAAATGACTGAGATTTAAGTTTTCTGTTGCATTTATGTGCATTTAAAACACTTAGATGATGTCCTTTTAACCTATTTTGTTATCTCCAAAGTGCATGTAACTAAAACCTAAAAGGAAAGGAAAAGATAGCTTTATTTTTCTATTGCCACTTGGAAACTTTTACAGCAAATTTCAATAGGTATGGATGTCTAATGATTTTAATGCCAGTCAGAATAGCGAGAACCATATTTGTATGCACTCTAATTTCTTTTCCAGTAAAATTGAATGAACTAAGTAAGGCATATGTGAATACATAAAGGTCATGCAATGAAATGTAACATGTACACATTTCTTGCCCGGTTTAGAAAAACCTTTTGTAAAATAGAACTGGGCATTGTATTATGGAACAAACTTGACAAACTATGTTTAAAGTTTTAAGTAAAAAAAAGTTAAATCATTTTTTAAAAGTCAACAAAATAGATGCTAATATCTATTTAAAACAAAACAAATCTGCTGGATACTTGGTCTCCATTTTCTTCATAATGCAAAAGAAACCGAAGCCTGCAAGTTGAACGAAGTTCTTAACTCTGAACTGAGATCTAAGTCATATGAAAAGCTTGCAAGTGCAAGCCCAAAGCTTAGCAAAAAACATGCTAAATATACTTAAGTTAAATATAATAACCCCAGAGTCACTAATGCTTAGGAATCTCAGAAATTTGTCCAACTACTTTGTAGAAGTGGTCCAATCTGGAAAAGTAAACATAATTTACATATACACAAACATCAGTTATGATCACTCAGGGATTCTAAATTGTGTTTTCTAGTCCTTTCCTCGATGTGTTAAACATGAAGGGATAGACTTTGGCTTTTGATAAATGAATCTGTGTAATGTACGGCCAGTCCTTAATAACCCTTGGCCCCAGTTTCTGCATCTGTAAGGTGGACATAGTACAGTTCTCCCCCTTATTCATAGGAGATATGTTCTAAGACTCCCAGTGGATGCCTGAAATCGCAGATAGTACTAAGTCATATATATATATATATATATATTTTTTTTCTGTTTGTATCTTCTACCCACAAATGTTTATAAAGCAATGTCTTTTCATCTTAATTAAGCACTTATATACTGTGGCCATAACTTTTGCAGTTTGAGGAACAACAGCAAAATTAGCATGAATTTCTTTTTCCTTCACAATTTCATGGATACAATATTCATTTTTACCACAGATCTTAGCAACCTCAGCCTACGATGTTTGTTTTTTTTTCCATATTAAATGGAAGAACTTTTACCTCTTCACTTAAAAGGAAGCACTTTACAGCTTCTCTTTGGCATATCTGAATTGCCAGCATCACGACTTTTGTGTTTTGGGGCTGTTATTAAGTAAAAAAAAGGGTTACTTGAACACGAGCACTGTGACAGTTGATCTAATAACCAAAAGGGTTACTGAGTGACTAACGGCTGGGGAGCGTATACAGTGTGGCTCTGCTGGACAATTCCTGGAGGGGACAGAGTGAGATTTCATCATGCTATTTAGAAAGGTACACAATTTAAAACTTACGAATTGTTTATTTCTGGGATTTTCCACTTAATATTTTCAGATCGCTGTTGACTTGGGGGTAACTGGAACCGCAGAAAGCAAAACCTTGGATAAGGGGATACAACTGTAATGCCTACCTTTGAGGATGTTTGTGAGGATTAATGAGATGATGTTTGCCAAAAAGAGTGTCTGGAAAGTCATAAGTGCTCAGTTGTTAGTTCTTCTTTTCCACCTCTAGAAGTTTTGGTTATAAAGCAACGTCTTTAATCTTTAGATCCCAGAAGGTATGAGATTACAGAGAAAGCAAGTGTGTTGAACTGACATCTAAAAGACTTTTTTACTAGAGACCGTGTACTTGCCCTGTTTATAGATTTTTAGGGATATTTTTAGATAGGCTGGTATATATAGTTCAGTGGTTTCCAGCTTTCAAGCACCTGAAGTCCTTGTTAAAAATGCAAATTCCTGGAACCCATCCCTAGAAATTGAGTTGATCTGGAGTGGAACCGAGGAATCGGCAGCTTGGGCAGTAACCCAAGTTATTTTGATGCAGTCAGCCCAAAGACCACAGTTTGAAAAACTCTGGTCCTAATTCTGCCTCTGTATCTGACTTGCAAAAGTCCTTTAGCTTCTCTGCATTTCTGTTCCCTCTCCTACAAAACAGACTAATTATCTTGGCTTATTTTGCATATGAGTTGTGAAGCTCTAATCTTCTTTTTGCTGTCCTGCAAACTTGTCACACAGTATCTTCTTGTCTACCAGAAAAAATTTAAACCTTTCAGCAAGGCAGACAGAGTCCTCTGTGATCTGGCCCATGTCTGCCTTTCCAGCTTCATTGCTTGGCATCCTAAAACCATTCTCCAAACTTCCTTATCTTTACACATGCTGTTCCCTCCGTGTTGAAAGCCTTTCCTTTTTGTCCATCTGGTGAATGCTTACTCAATCTTTGAAACTCAGCAAGCACCACCTCTATCAAATCCTTCCGGATATTTGTATTGGGATGTAAATGTAATCTCTGCAACAGAAACCCAAATAACCACCAGCTTCAATAAAACAGCACTTTATTTTTCACATATAGTCCTGTTGGCATAGTGGCTCTCCGCTACAAAGTCATCAGGCACTCAGACTCCTATTTCAGGCTGCATTTGAGGGCTTTGCTCTTGGCAGTGTAGTTCAAGATAGCTTACCACCATGTCCATCTCCAGCCAGGGGTTAGGTGAATAAAGAGGAAAGGGAGGGCACGCCGATTCCTTTCAAGGACATGACCTGAAAGATGCACACATTACTTTTGCTAACATTCCACTGTCCAGAACTCGGTCACGTAGCATACCTAACAGTAAAAAGCGTTGATAAATGTGTTCAGCTAAAAATCAAAGGAACTATTACTATAAAAGAAAGGGAGACTGGGTATTGGGGAACAATTAGCAGTCTCTGTTACAAACCTCTACCCCCTGACCCCTTCACCAACTAATGCATACGTGTATGCATTCATTATTTAAACAAGTATATATTAAATTCTTACTCTGTACCTGGCACTATGCTCAGCCCTAGTATAATAGTAAAAAACTAATGTATAGAAACGATTAGGGACCTTATCCTCAAGAAATGAGTGGGTAGCTATACTTGTATTTTGACACCCTTCAATTTTTATTATAAATATTTGCATACACATCTGTATTCCCCCTCCTGCCATGTTTCTACCTGCACAAGCTGAACAACGTACACACACTCTAAAATAGTTTTATTATATTTTGTATTTTTCTGATAAATCTTTTTATTTCCATATGCTAGCAACATATCACTGTCTTTCACAAGCACACACATGCACAGAAGATTATAAATATAAGGTATCTGAGGGGTCATGATGCATTTTGTTATGCATCACACAGTATATAGTACAATCTGCTGAAAATGTGAAGTAAAAGCTAGCTATAAACTTAAAATACTGTTGTCTTGCAAAATATAATTTGAGGAGCTTCTTGCTTTTTGATACATCAATGTCAGTGACAATTCATTGTATTGAAAGCAAGATTTGATGAGAGTCTTTACCCCCAAAGTAAAGCTTAGGCAAATACCCTGTTTCCCCAAAAATAAAACCTAGCTGGACAATCAGCTCGAATGCGTCTTGTGGAGCAAAAATTGATAGAAGACCCGGTCTTATGTTTATTATATTATATTATATTATATTATATTATATTATATTATATTATATTACATTACATTATATTATAAGACCTGGTCTTCTAGTAAAATAAGACCAGGTCTTCTATTAATTTTTACTATAAAAGACGCATTAAAGCTGATTGTCTGGCTAGGTCTTATTTTTGGGGAAACACAGTAGTTGTGGGTTAGAGAATTCATGGTTACTATTTACTCTAATCATATGTATAATCCTGCCTCTTTACCTCTCACTTCTAGTTTATGGCCTCTTTGTGGGGGGGGGTGGCAGGGAAGCATATTAAATCTCAGCACTGTACAAAAGCCGCCATAGAGATAAGTATGTGGATTCAACTGTTGTGAAAACAGAATAGTAAAAATTATAGTCTTTAAGTAGCACTCCGTCATATGATCAGAACATTAAACCAGAGATGGTATAGAAAATTAAAAGTTAGTTACCTGGAACTTTCTGCCACAGGGACTTAAAGGAGTGATTTTCTTTTCCCAGGGATAGAGTATTTGAAATATTTGTAAACTAACATTCCTTGCATTTGACTCAGAGTAGCTCCTGTATGTTAGCCAAGTAGGTATTTAAGATACATTTGCTCACTTGCTTCAATTTGATCTGAGCATATAAAACCACTCAGTTCCACTAACACCTGTTATAGAAATGTAACAAGCATACAAAACATACAGAATTTTAACTGTATGTTCCTAAACATTAGGACTCAATTTATAATTATTGCTGTTTAGAAATAGTACAGTCAATTTTCTTTGCAACAATTCTTTCCCTTACTCTTTTTTATTTCATAAAGTTATCCAGTGTTCTCTTGTGGACTAAGCTATACCCGACTTGGAACTTTGAGACACTAAGACAGTCCTGAGGATCCTCAAGGCCTCAAGAGTAAAGAGCATTTGGGGACTCATAGTCAGATACTGAAATATCCCATCCCCAAAGGAGGGGATGAAGGATAGGTGCCAAGAAGGTGGGAAACTCACCCTACATGTGTGAACATCGTCCTCTGGTTCTGGGTGAGAGCTGGCATGAAGAATGCTTTACATATCAGAGGGTAGCATTACTCAAATGTCCTCTTGCCTATCCAAAAGAGCCATATCCACTTGCAGAGGGGAAAGAAAAGATCTCCCTTAATTTGGAAGCAGCAGAAGACTGGGATGGAACAAAAGTCCACACCATAGCAGTTCAGAGACAGCGCCATTAGAAACAACGCTCTGAGATTTAGAAACTAAAAATAACAGCAACTAAGGAAGAGTTTGAATTATCTAGGATGCAGGGGAAAACGAGGATTCAGAAGACTTATTCCAGCCCTGGATCATCCTTTATGGCCCAGGAAAAACAAAGATTACAATAGACTATCATTGTAATAGATTCCACCAGCACAATAATTTCCCAGAGTTAGCTATTCGAGTACCACTTCCAGGATTTCCCCACCCCCCCCATACCCATATACTACTATTTATATTAGTTACTCAATGTTTTATTTTAAATCACTCACATTTTTTACTTAAGTAGAACTATAAATAGTAGATCAGCATGATTTGCCATACATGAAAATAACCACAACAAAAACAAAAACAATACTTTAGATTTAGTAATTACAGTTTAATAGGTTAAAAATAATTGCAAAAACCACAATTACTTTTGCACCAACCTAATATTAAATTCTAGCTAGAAACAGTTGGGGCAAGACTCCAGGCTTGAGGTTGACTATTCTTGATTAAAAAGGGAGATGGGCAATATTAGAGAAGTGTTAAACACTGGTACAAAAAATGAGACTTTCTCCTTGTCAGAAGGATCAGAAGAGCATTGAATAAAGCAACTTTTCTCATTGTGTGGTTAGATGTTATTCAATGCCAAGTCTGCATACCGCTTCAAATCTCGTCTCATACCTTCAGGGGTGCTGGCCACACTTAAGAAAACACTGCATTAAGAGATTTAAGTTCAAGAGTTAATTAAAGGAAAAGTGTTTCCTCTGAAACAATAAGGAGAAAATATAACAAATTCAGAACTGGCAAGAAAGAAATGAAAAAGATCTCATGTCACAGATTAATATAGTCTACTTACATGATAGTGGAAATTTGAAAACTAGATAGAATCAGAGGACCTGGTTTTTAGTTCTAATGTTGTCATGAGGAAGCACATCTCTTCATTTTTTATATTTGTTTCTTGATGTGTTTAAGTCTTATGTCTTATTACTAAGAAAAAATGAGTGGAGAAGGATTTGAAGAGATTAAGATTGGCAGTCAATAAGAGAAAGGTGTTTAAATACCTATTTAAATATTTATTTAACAATGTCTATTTAAAAGTTTATTTTACCGAAGAAAGAAGAAATGTGGGAATAAAAGAACAAAGATATAAGACAAACAGAAAACAAATTTAAAAAATGGTAGATGTCAATTCTACCTAATCTGTAATTACAGTAAATGTAAATGGATTAAATACTTCAACCAAAAAGCAGAAGTTAGTAGAATGAATTTAAAAATCCAACTATATGCTGGCTACAAAAGAAATAGTTTAGATTCAAAGACACAAATAGGTTTAAAGTGAAAAGGGAAAACTGTAGCCATGCAAACTAGAACCAAAAGAGAGCTTGAGTGGCCATACCATTATCAGACAAAATAAACTTTAAGACACGATTGCCTCTAGAACACTTTTTTCTTAGAAAATAAATCATAAACTTGAACATGTCAAAACATTCTGGCATGGGCAAAGGGTTAGTAAAATCATGGCAGGTCTAAAAATTCTGTTGATCAATGATTTCATTGGGAGCACTGGGTGTGTGTTTGGGGACAAAACTAAGCTCATGCCTCAATGTTAGAATATCCAGCAAATCGCATTGTGTGGAAGAGGTAAAGGTATGGTTTTTATGGAGATTCCGGCCCTAATGCTCAGAATACATAATATCTGCATGTATTCCTTTGGGAAATGTCACTTTACACTGAAATTATACATGTTGACTTAGTATTTAAATGCTTGAACACATATGAAAGAAAACATTAAAAATTAAATTATGATTTCCTTTTCATTTTAGTCTAAATTTAAAGATCACAAAGAGTCATAAAATGGTGGGAAGGGATATTTTATGTTTTTGTATAACTAAATTAAAAAATTCCTGCTCCCCCTCCAAAAACTAATCCAACTACACCAGACCAATCAAACAAATACATACCCAGACCAATCAAACAAAAACCCTAATACAATAATGATCCTCACAAGTTTGAGTGTGCTGTGTTATTCTAAACTAGATTTGGGAGCCATCTGCTGGTAAATTGATGAGTTACATATGATTTTTTAAAAATGGATATATAGTTAGGGTTCCCAGATAGTTTACAGAATGCTTAGTTAAATTCTAATTTCAGATAAACAACAGATGATTTTTTAGCATATAGTACTTGTTCCATATGCCATGTACCTTGTTTTAAATTTACAATTTCACACTTTAAGTGACTCAAATAGGTTTTCTTGAAATCCAGATAGTATGGTTATTTAGGAATATATTTATTGCTATATTCACAAGCTTCAGAAGAAGTATTCGTCTTCCTCTATTCTATCATATACCTGGCTCCTTGTCATTTCTTAATTCAGCTCCTCTTCCTCGATTGTATTTCTTTCCTGCTGCTACACTACCCTACAGTTTCGTATGTAAGGAATCTAGGTCAATTATAGCTGTAAATGAAGACTCCAAAGAGAATTCACTTTATTCTCTGTAGTAACTTAGCTGCAGATTCTACTTATCTTTAATAAAGCAAAAAGTACTATATATATTTATATTTTATTTTTTACCTTTAAATTTTTTTAATTTATATTTTGAAATATATTCAAGCATATTTAAAATACATTCACATGGTGTTAAATTTTTTAAAAATATAAAAGGATATCCTGTGGAAAGTCTCCCACCTCTGTCTCAGGCACCCAAAAGTTCATTGATGCAGAGGCAGCCGATACACACTATGTGATCTTTAGTTATCTTCAGGGACATTATTTTCAAGTAAGAGGATGCAACAGTGTTGTCTCCCAAGAAAAAAAAAGTACCATAAACAACAATAAAATATTTATTTCCTCATAACTATGGCTTTTATTTTTTTTAAAGATTTTTTGTTAAAAAATGTAGGTAGCATACAGTATTATATTAGTTTCAGGTGTACACCATCGTTATTCAACATTCATATACCTAAAGAAGTGATCACCGTAGTAAGTCCAGCAAGCATCTGACACTATACCATGCAGTCACAATATTATTGACTGTATTCCCTGTGCTGTACATGACATCCCCATAACTGATTTGTTTTATACCTGGAAATTTGGACCTCTTATTGCCCTTCACCTTTTCTCCCTTTTCTAATTTTTCAGTTACAGTTGACGTTCAATATTATTTTATATTTTATATTAATTCCAGGTGTACTGCATATGGTTAGACATTTATGTAATTTAAGAAGTGATCCCCCTAACTAGTCTACTACCCACTTGGCACTATATATAGTTATTAACATATTACTGACTATGTTCCTTATGCTTTACTTTACATCTCCATGACTATTTGTCACTACCAGTCTGTACTTCTTCATCCCTTTACTTTTTTCACCCTGCTCCCCAACCCCCATCCCATCTATCACTCCGATAAAACTAGTACTCATTTGACAGCATATGTAGTTATTACAATATGATTGACTATAATCCTTATGCTATACCCTACATCCTCATGACTACTTTGTAACAACCAATTTGTACTTGTTAATCCGTTCCTGTTTTTCACCCACCACCCTAACCCCCTACCAGCTGGCAGCCATCAAAATGTTCTTTGTGTCTATGAGAACAGATAAAGTTCCTGTTTTGTTTGTTTATTTTGTTCTTCAGATTTGACATACAAGTGAAATCTCATTACGTCTGTCTTTCTCTGTCTGACACTCCACTCAACACAATACCCTCCAGGTCCACCCATGCTGCCGCAGATGGCAAGAACCCACTTCCTTCCTTGGCCGAGCAATATTTAACTGTATATATGTACCACCCCCTCTTTATTCATTTTTCTATTGACGGACACCCACGCTGCCTCCACATACTGGCTATTGTAAAGAATGCTGCAATGAACATATGGAGGCACATGTCCCCTCGAAGTAGCATTTTGGGGTTTCTTCAGATAAATACCAGGAAGTAATATCCCTTTACTTTACATCTGTGTGTGTTTTTCAATCTGAAGTGAGTCTCTTGTAGGCAGCATATGTAAGGGTTTTGTTTTCTTATCCATTCAGCCACCGTATGGTTTCGATTGGAGCATTTAATCTACTTACATTGAAACCAGTTGTTGATATATAGCTATTGCCATTTTATTATTCATATTTTTGGTCTTTTTTTTCTTCCCCATCTTAAAGAAGTCCCTCTAAGATGACTTGTAATACTGTTTGGTGATGATGAACTCCTTTAGCTTTTTCTTGTCTGGGAAGCTCTTTATGTGTCCTTTGATTTTAAATGATAGCCTTGTTGGGTAGAGTAATCTTGGTTGTAGTTTTTGCTTTTCATCATTTTGAATAATTCATGCCAGTCCCCTCTGGCCTGCAAAGTTTCTGTTGAGAAATCAGCTGTCAGTCTTATGGGAGCTCCCTTGTAGGTAACTAACTGCCTTTCTCTTGCTACTTTTAGGATTCTCTCTTTTGCCTTTAACCTTTGCCATTCTAATTATAATGCGTCTTGGTGTGGGCCTGTTTGGGTTCATCTTATTTGGGATTCTCTGTGCTGCCTGGGTTTATATTTCTATTTTCTTCGCCAGGTTAGGGAAGTTTTCAGTCATTATTTTTTCAAATAGATTCTCAACCCCTTGCTTTCTCTCTTCTCCTTCCAGTATCCCTATGATGCAAATGTTGTTATGCTTGATTTGTCCCAGAGGTCTCTTAAACTATCCTGAATTTTTGGACTCTTTTTTCTTTTTGTTGTTCTGATTGGGTGTTTTCTGCTACCTTGTCTTCCAAATCACTGATTCTGTTCTCTGCTTCATCTAGTCTGCTGATGATTCCTTCTAAGTGCATTCTTCCTATCAGTTATTGTATTCTTTACTTCTGACTGGTTCTACTATTATGGTTTCTATGTCCTTTTTTTATGCTTGCTATCTCTTTGTTGAGGTTCTCACTAAGTTCCTTGAGCATCCTTATAACCATTGTTTTGAACTCTGTATCTGGTAGGTTGCTTGCCTCTATTTTGTTTAGTTATTTTTCTGAAGTTTTCTCCTGTTCTTTCATTTGGGATGCATTTCTTTGTTTCCTCATTTTGTCTGCCTCTCTGTGTTTGTTTCTATGTATTGGGTAGTGCCGCTGTGTCTCCCAGTCTTGCCACATGTCCTTATGTAGTAGGTGTCACGTGGGGCTCAGTGGCACCATCTCCCTGGTCACCTGAGCCAGGTGCTCCAGGAATGTTCTTTATGTGGGCTGTGTGTGTTGTAGTTGAGCCTTGATTGCTGTTGGCGTCAGTGGGTGGTATTGACTCTCAGGCTGACTGGCTGTGGGGTTTTGCCATGTCCACGGCTTATAGGCTATTGTGTGGGGGGCTTACCCCACAGAACATGATTTGCCTGAGCAGGCACTGGTGCCTGTTGAGACCACCCTTTGTGTGTGCCTCTTGTGGGGCTAATTGTGTAGTGCTCTGCTGTGGTCTGAAACCAACCTCCAAGTATGTTCATTCTGGGGCTCCAGTGCAGGCCCAGGTCAACCATGACCTGTGACCAGCTGGGGACTACTTGGTAGGAGCTACAAAGTGATAACCAGTGCCAAGTCTGGGGTAGTTCTGCAAAAAGCCAGGACACCAGAGGCCTGCTGCCACCTGCTGGCTCCTGTAAGGTTCAGCCGCTGATAAAGCCTCCTGCAGTATACAAGTTGGGTGGGGCGGGATCTCTGTGAGTCAGCAGGGTGGAGCAGCAGAGCTCACCAGACCAATTAGATTCAGATGTGGCCTGTGAGGATGGGCTCAACATAGGAATGATGGCGCCTGCCTGCTGGCTGCATAGGAGAAGAGCTCCACACAGGGAAAGTGTGGACTGTCCCTCCAGTCCTTGTCCTGAAGGTACACAACTCAGTCTCTCCCCATATGTCTCCGACGCCCCCAAAATCACCGTCCCTTTGCTGGAGCCCAAGGTGAGTACTTGTGTGGGCCCTTTAAGAGGACGTCTGGGTTTTTTGCAGCCTTCCTTCCCACCCTGATGGCCAGAATCCCCACTGTTTTTCACAGCCAGAAATTATGGGGCTCTTCTTTCCAGCACCAGTACTCTGGGCTGGGGAGGCTGGTGTGGGGCTGGGGTCCCTCGGTCCTTTGTGGCTGAGATATCGCTCCTGATTTTCAACCACTACATGGTAGTTTGGGGCCAGCCAGTTTTGTGTCTCCACCCCTCCTATTAGTCTCTACGTCACTTCTCCTTTGTATCCTTAGGTATAAAACTTCTATTCAGCTAGACTTCAGATGGTTCTCCAGGTTGATTATTCTATAATTCAGTTGTAATTTTGATGTGTTCACGGGATGAGGCAAGCACAGCGTTTATCTACTCTGCCGTCTTGGATCTCCCATAGCTGTGGTTTTTAATTTAATGATCTAGTTTTGTTTTGCCTGAGGAACAAATAACAAGAAAATGTACTCTCTTAAATATTGGTTGCATCTGAAGGATTGCCTATAGTTGCAAAAATCTATTTAATTAAAAACCTGCATTATAAAATATCACAAGATGGAGATATTGCTCCATGAAAGTGGCAGTTAAAGAGGATAAGGGAAAAAAATCATTTTGTTTCTTTTTGGGCATTTTTCTCTCTGTGTCTTTCTCCCCATCTTCAGTCAATCAAGGTAATGAGATGCATTCTAAGGGCCTATGTTCAAATCCCAGGTTTATCTCTTTCTGCCAATAGTTCTGATTTAAGTTAGCCTTTTGGAGCCTCAAGATTATCTGTAAATACAGGTTATGCCTTTGTTATGAAGTTGGCATTAAGTAATATATTTGAAAATGGCAATGCCCTCCAGCTAAAGCCACCAAGAACACACCTACAGTTGAACAAGTTGAGGTTATTACTCATTGCAGTGAGGGAGAATGTGCACCATAGGGGTCAAGGGGGGCGTCTCAGTAAGAGGGTGTTAGAAAGGACCTATTACAGGATGTGGGCTGTTGTTAGGTGACTTGTGGGAGGGTTCAAGGAAGCAGGGCTCACTCTGGATTGAGCGCTGTCAGGATGCAAGGACAATCTATGACTGGATATCTCAATATTTATTCATCAGGGGGGCAGACTAGAATGAGGTTAAATTCTAAAGGTAAAGAAGCAATAGTGAGGAGTATTAGCTGGGAGAGGGAGCAAGCTGGTATTTTGTGGGTTGCACAGAGACTTTGTTTTTGTCCATACTTCTTTCTTCCTCCTCCTCTTTTCCCTCCTTCTCCTCCTCCTTTTTCTTCTTCTCTTTTATTCAATAATTATTGAGCCCTATTCTAGACATTAGGGCTATGGCAATAACAAGACAGTCTCTGCCACCACAAAACTTACATTGGTACCCCAACTTGAAAAGCACAGCCATAGTATTTTCCCAGGTCACAAACAAGTGAGCATCACCAAAAGAATTTCCAGAGACTCTAAGGATATATGCACTCACCAATTTTCATAATGCAAGAGAACCCAGAATGATTGTTCTGAGCAAGGCAGGCTTGCCTCCATAGCGTTGCCCACTTGGTGTCAACTTTAAATGGAAAAATCTTCTGGAAACAAAACATTTTTAATATTCAACTAGAGAGTGAAAAAAAACTGGACACCGCTGTTCTCAAAAAACAACTACAATGCTACATGTGATTTTTGTATGTGTGCCAATTAAAAATGCTCACCTCTAGTTACTGAAATAAATTTTCTTTTGAGGATGAAAGGTATAGTTACTGAAAGGGCATTGGAAAACATGAAGTAAATTATATTTCAGGAGCCACCAATGCCCTATAGCCAATCTTTCTAATTTTATTGAAAACTAAAAGTAGGTTCTACTCAATCTCCATGTAAAACCCCTCTGCTCTAATTCTGATCATTAATTTTTTTAAACAAAATCTTCTTTAGGAAAATGCCCTTTTTTATTATTGTCAATTTTTTTTCCTCAGGAACTTGAATTTAATAGAGGATTAATATAAATTATAGTACTGAGAAATAAGCAATGCTAATTATGGAGGATTCTATAACTGTGATACATTTAACCCAATAATTTAACAGTTTCTTCATCTCTAAAATGAGCTTTGTGCTTTGGACTTTAATCTTTAGTTTACAGGAAACTTCTAAAATGGAATTGCTAACAAAGCTCTCCAGTTGTTTTAAACACAGAGACCTACTGTTTGGCAAACCTGCTTGATCTTTGTTTCTTTGTTCTCTTCTTGAATCCTGCTGCTCTCGGTTCCATTTCTCTGGGTGTACAGTTTATACTGTTGTTAAACTGCTTTCAAGTTGAAATGTCTGTTCAGGAAAGGTATTCAGGAAGTCTAATAAATAGATGACTTTGCTACTTGACAGCACTGACATTGCTCTGCTTCACATAAACTTTCCACTATCAAATATTGCATGAGAAAATAGCTCTAATCTTCCTCCTTCTACTTTATTTGAACAAAACAACTTAAAATTGGCTATATTTCTGAAAATATTAGATAGTGTATAATAGGTTTGTCAAAATACCTCTCACCTGCTCATAATACTACAGAAGGATATCTGCAGATAAAGATGAAACAAATACTATGAAAAGTTGCTGAGTTTAATGTAATGTACAAAGGAAGTTTGTTATTATATTTTCACTTATTACCTTCAAGACAGGACAATTTCTGATTTTGTGTTAAGAGTAACTGTATTTGCTGTGAGTGCTTATTTAATAAGCTTGATTACTTGAAAATTGTCATTTTCTATTACTTAAGTTAGTAATTGTACTACCTCTGTATAAATGATAGTAGATAATGTATATGATTACACATGGGACATTTAAAATGTTAGTGTATGCACCATATACAAAAATTAACCCAAAATGGATCAAAGGCCTAAATATAAGAGTAAAAACTATAAAACTCTTAGAAGGAAACACAGGAGTAAAGATTTGTAGTCTTGTATTAAGTAATACTTTTAGTTATGTCACCAGAAGCAGAAACAACGAAAGAAAAAATAGATAAATTGGACTTCATCAGAAGTTGAAATATATATCACTAAGAATAAAAACTTTAGTAGCGTAAAGGACAACATCAAGAAAATGAGGAGTGGCCATCTTGCTCCTGCCCCTGACAGACTCTCCCATCTAGGTCACGAGGACGCCAAGACCACCGAGTGTACCCTTGCTGACCACGTTGTCCCAGGTGGTACTTTCTGCTGCCACCACAGCGGCTCCCTCTCTGAGGAACGCAGCCCTCTGTCCAGGGGTATTGCAGGCAACGAGGATCTTTCACACTGGGCAGCCAAGTCTTGCCCCTGTATCACCTCCTGAATGTGGAGGAGAGGTTCATCATGAGATGATCCCTGAGGAATTCTTCCAGTTCCTTTATCCTAAAATCAGTGTAACAGGACCCTATGTGCTCAGAACTGGGCTTATCTTATATTTTTTATCCAAAGGAACATATGTGATTACCCCAGAGACCACCTCTGCCGTATCGACAATACAGCTGATTGTCTATGTAATTAAAAAATATGGTGGTGCTTCTATTGAGGAATTTGCTGATAAACTCAATGAGCAAAAAAATTGCCCAACCAGAAGGGGCAAAACAGGCTTCTGTCAAATACATCCAGGATGCAATTGATTGGGAGAAGTCACAGCAGGCACTGGTTCAGAAGCGCCGTTACCTTTTTGATGTCCAGAGGAATAACATTGCTATGGTCTTGAAGGTTACTTACCGGGACGGCTGCATAGAGCATACAAGGAGGTAAAAAATCACCTGGACTATCATATCTCTGTGCAGAATATGATGCATCGGAAGGAACAAGAGCACAGGATAAGCTGGGCAGAGAAGTGTGTGGTGCAGAGCATCTCTGCACAGCAGGAAGAGATGCCAAGCGCATTACAAATCCAAAAGTTGCTTGCACAGAAGGCCCAAGCACGGCCCGTTCTGTAAATGCATCTATCCCAACTAAGACAGCTAGAAACAGTTAACTGACTGAATGGAAAGTAGTCTATGTGACCAAATCTGTCTTGCAGGCTACTGAAGTTACAGTTTATCCTACCTAAATATGAAGAGCTTGAGTTTCATATAGTGAGAAAGTTTAAACAAATCATTTGAGCAGTGAGATGTTTCTTGTCCTTCTTGCTCTGCATTTTAAATTGTTTCATAATCACTTCTGAATAAACAGTTTGCTTTCAATAAAATTTGGTGCCTGACTAAAGATGACCAAGTTATAGTTTAAATTTGTAATTAATTCTGCCATCTTGCAATAAAGTGACAGTGGAAACAAACAACAACAAAAAAAGAAAATGAAAAGACAACCCACAGAATGGGAAAAAAATTTAAATCATGTATCTGATAGTGTATCCAGAAGATACAAAGAACTCTTACAACTCAACAATAAAAGACATAGTATTAAAAAGTAGACAAAGTATCTGAAGAGACATTTCTCCAAAGAGAAGATACATATGGCCAGTAAGCACATGAAAAAATGCTCAACATCATTAGTCAGTAGGGAAATGCAAATCGAAGTCACAATGATATACCATTTCACATCTTTAAAAAAAAAAGAAAAGAAAAGAACCAAAACACGGAAAATATGCATTGGTGAGGACACAGAGAAATGTCCTCATTTTAAGTATAAAATTATACTTAATACATTGCTGATAGGAATGTACAGTGGTGTAGCTGCTTTGGAAACAAATTGATAATTCCTCAAAAACGTAAACATAATATTGCTATTATACTCAGCAATTCCATTCCTAAGTATATGCCCAAAAGAACTGAAAAAAAGTTGCTGAAACATAAGCTTACACACGAATGTTCATAGAGCAGTATTCATGATAGCCAAAAGGTGGAAACAGTCCAAATGTCTATCACATGATGATCAGGTAAACGAAATGTGGTACCTATACAATGGAATATTATTCGACCACATAAAGGAATGAAGTTCTGATGTATAATGCAACATGGATGAACCTTGAAAACATCATGTTAAATGAAAGAAGTCAGACACAAGAGGCCACCTATTTTATGATTCCATTTATATGAAATATCCAGAATAGCCAAATCCATAAAGATAAAAGATAAATTAATGTTTGCCAGGGGTTGGAAAGGGGGAATGAGGATTGACTGCTAATAGATCCGGGGTTTCTTTTGGGGGTAATGAAAATGTGCTGGAATTAGATAGTGGTGATGGTTGTACAATTTTGTGACTATACTAGAAACCTGAGTTGTATTCTTTAAACTAGAAACTAAGTTGTATACTTTAAAAGGTTAAATTTTAAGCATTTGAATTGTATTTCAATAAAAAGTTGTATGAGAAAAAAATGTCTTTCATATCTGAGATTAAACCCATATAAACCATGTACTCAAATTAATTTTGTCTGATTTATAAACATAAAGGTAACATCAGAGTAATTCTTTATAATGCTATTACATTGTATATATTTACCTGGCTTAAAATTTTAAGTATAAAATTATACTTTATTTTTTGTACTCATATTAACCTGGGGGAAAAATTAAGTTGCAATTTATAAAAATTAAGAGGAAAGAAGCTGGTGGTGGTTCTAACAAAATTGATCAACTTAAAATAATTTTTATAACCATATTAACAAATATTTATTACATCTTTACCATTTGTAAGAGAATGCAATCAGCATTTTGATAGATTATCTACTGTAAGACCAGCACTGTGCCAGTCTCCGTGGGGCTTATATAAAAATTGAATGACATTACTTGCTTGAAATCTGATTAAGGAAAAAAAACTAACATAGCTGAAGCAGATAGGGAACAAATATGTATATATTTTAGGACTGAATGGTAGGTACAGACTACGAGAATTGCAATGCAGAGTGTTTCTTAGTACTCTTGTCTCAAACTTCTCCTTTTATAGATCCTGACTTCATGAAGTAAGTGTGATAGAATTCCAAAAGGGAGCAAACATATCAATCCATTCAATGGACATTTAGTGTGTGTCTACTATGTGCCAGGCATCTAAATCCCAATAATTAACATTATTATAATAATGAAAATAAGTCACAATTTTTATTATAAAAATGAAAATAAGACACAAGTATTATGGGAAGGAAGTAAAAGGGATTTCAATAATTTTAATAGCAGGTCTGTTTCACTGTTGAACTTCCACAGTTCAGTCTTATCCTGTGATAATTATATTAACAACCTAAATGGAGAAGCAATGAAATTCATGGTTAGAAACCACAAGTGTTTTTGAAGGGGCCCATGTTTATACATACAGATATATTTATATTTTTCTATTATCAAAGAAATATTCAAATTGGATGCTATAAACATTAAATCAGAATTTAATGCTATTTTTTCAGGGTAGACAGCATGAAATTAAGATACCATTTAACTTTACCATTATTTTTTTTTCCTCCAGAAAAAACATAAGGAATTCTGGACTCTATAGTCAGAGACTGACTGAGGTCCTCACCTTCAGTTACTTCAATCATGTAATTTCTCAGCTTCAGTTTCCCCATCTATAAAAGAAAGGTAACAATATTTCTTACCTTATTGGGTTGCCTTGAGTTTAAGGGTAATGTAAATAATGGTTTTAGCATTGGACGTGGTACCTCACAGTCTTTAATGTTAACTATGATATTGGGGGTAAAGGTTAATTAATCAGCCTTCCTCTCAAATTACAATTCATAAAGCAGCCATGGAATTCTTGGAAAAGGCAGAGGTGTTTTTCCCTTAAAATAATGTCTATTCTTTTCTTGCTATTATTTTTTATTACATATTTCTGAAAACAGAAACTAAAAGCTGAAAGTAGTCATCATTAAGAGACAGGTTTCGAATGGGAACAACGTAATATTGTGTGTAAGACAAGTTTTAAAACGTCAGCTTTCAGGGATCCAAGTTCCTGGAGATCAGAGTGGAAGAAACTCAAGTTTAGAGAACAGGGACAGAAGGCAGGGACGTGAGGAACCACCATGGCTAAATGGGAGGTTCTCTGAAGCTTTGCTTCTGGCAGTAGAAACCAACACTCATGAAATTGGAAATTCTATGAATTGACCAAAATAATAGATGAGAATAATAGCTGAGAATCTGAACAATGCAGAATTTTTTGTGAAAGTCAACTGCTATGTACTTGGTCATTGTATGGCCTGCATCCTTGAATGAGTAAGCATCCTTTCAAAATTAGGAAAAATAAGGTACAAGATGGTTTAATAATTTTCCATGAGTCACTAACTTAATATTCTTATTTTAAAAGTTAGAAGTAGGCTCAATATTTCTCACTGTTAACTTGCAGAGGCGGGTAAGTTTCATAGAGACAGAAAGTAGATTAGTGGTTGCCAGGGGCTGGGAAGTGACTACTAATGGATATGTGGTTTCTTGATAAAACTAAGTAGGGTGGTGGGGAACCAATTATATGGTTTCTGCTCTCGTGGAGCTTAGTATCTATGAGGGCGACAGACACGTAAAACAATCATTTCAGTACAGTGCATTAAATGCGATGATGGAAGAAGTGAAGGTGGTTGGATCAGCAGCACTTAGGCAGGAAGTGACTTCTAAGAAGGAGTAAGAGTTAGTCAGAGGAAGAGGAATGGGAAGCAGCAGGAATTACGGTGTTCCCAGCAAAGTAAACAGAATATTCAAAGGCCCAGAGATGAAACAGCACATGGCATGTTTAGGGACCTGAAAAAAAAATTTTAGATCAAAGAGAACAAGGTAGGAAGCAGGGAAAGGCTCCAGATGGGGGTCAGACCACACAGGGGCTCGCTCAGAGGTCCTATCAGGGAGTGTGGACGCCATCCTAAAAGTAGTGGAGACCCATTAAAAGGTTTCGAGAAGGTAAGTGACATGATCCAGTTTGAGTTTTTGAGAGAGCACTGCGGAATGGAGACTAGATGAGGGTGAGGAAAGCCTGGAGACAGGGAGACGAGTTCGTAGGGATAATCTTGGTGAGAGGTAGTGTGACTGACCTAGGGTGGTGGCACTGGGCATGATGAGAAGCAGACATGGAAGAGATATTTTGGAAGCTGAATCAGCAGAACTTTATGATTAATTGGAATGCGGTATTAGAAGGAGTCCAGGATTATTCCAAGGTTTCTGGCATGGGCGAGTTGGGGCCGTTCACTGAGCTGAGAGCACAGAAAGGGGGAAGATTTGGGGAAATTGCAATTTTAGAAATGTTAGGCTTGAGGTATCTCTGAAGATAATGAATATGTCTAGTGGGCAGTGGGTGGTACATGTGCAAAGCTCAGGAGAAAAACTGGCCTGAAGCCGAAGACCAGTGAGTTCACAGCTTGGAGATGGTAACTGCAGCCATGGGGAGAGAAAGGAGCTCAGGATAGAATCCTGAGGAACAACAACAAGTAAGACAGGGACAGAAGGGAGGAGCCTGCAAAGGAAAGAGAAACCAAGAGGAAGGAGCAGGATCAGAGGATCTTTGTGTCACAGATGCCAAGGAAGGGAAGAAGTGGGAAGAGGTGTCAAATGCTGAGGAGAAGTCAGCAATAGAGAATGCTGAGAATTCTCTATTGAATTTAGTAACAAGGAAGTTGATGGTAACTTTGGGGTTTCAGTGGAAACTCAGATTCCAGTAAGTAGATGAGTGATCTCAAGGGAGGACAATGGAAACAATTTCTTTGAAGAAATGAACCTGTGACAGCAGGAGGAGAAATGTGGAGTAAAATGAAGTTTTCTTAAACAAACAAAAAAAAGTGGGAGAGAGTTAGCTAAGTTTAAACTACAAAAATTGATTTAGCCAATAAAAAGGGAGAAAGTTGAAGATGGAGGAGAGGATTTTAATAGGTAGAACAAGATATAGAAGGCAGGAGGCTTTTACATTAGAAAAGAGGAGAATAAAAGAGACAGGTCTTCCTTGTCAATGGGGAAGGAGGAGAGGATGTGTGGATGTATTTAAGTTTCTGGGCTTCATGCAGTGAGTACTAGAGCAGCTCCTATGACAGACGGTCCCTGGCTTATGATGGTTTGACCTTACGATGGTTCAAAAACAATATGCATTCCATAGAAACCATGCTTTGAATTTTTAATTTTGGTCTCTACCTGGGCTAGCAATGCGCGTTGCGGTTCTCTCTCATGATGCCAGGCAGCAGCTGTGAGCCGCAACTCCGTCACGCAGGCGATCACGAGGGCAAACTACCCATACTCTACAGCGCAGTATTAAATTCATTTCAACCTACAATATTTTCCATTTATGATGATGTGGGGACAGAGTCCCAGAGAGCAGTTTCCAGGCTCTCAGCCTCACGTGGAAAGGTGCAGGCTCGGTTATTAGATGGCCACCAGCTGTAATCAGATGGCCATCCGCTGTTACCAGTTAGCCATTAGCCACTAATATAACTGCCATGGCTATGCTAGGGTGGGGGTTGGTTGGTTGGTTGGCAGAGAAGCGGAGGGCGGACTGCGCACGCTGTGGAGCGTGCTTCCTGTATCTCCAACCCAGCTGCCAGCGAGAATATAGTGGTAGGGCTCCCCTAACTATGGCTCCATGGGTGTTCCTTTTTGGCCTCACCATATCCTGCATTCTTGTGCGGGGAGCAGGAGCTGAGACCCTGCATGACAGATGAGTTTATAAGGAGGTACCCCCATTGTAAGTTGAGGAGCATCTGTAGTTCACAGGAGCCACTTGTTAAATTTTTAGAAATGTTGAGATCTGGCTACCATACATTAACGAACAGCTTGAATTCAGCCACAGTGAGAATATTTACATCATGGAAATTGGCAAACACTACAAATCAGAACTCCCCCACACCCCAACAGACCCAGAGAGTCAGTTATTAGGCATTTACCAGCACACCACTAGTCAAGGTAGGGAAGTGAAAAAGTTTCTGTCTGATTAGCACTGTCTTCTCTGTTGGCTTAGAAGGCAGACTGCATGCTGGTGTCAGAGATTTGAGGAAAGTGAAGACAGGTTGAATTCTTTGAAGCAAGGCAGACAGAGAGCCACCTGGGAAAACACTGAATGACTCCAGGCTGCACTGAGGGACCAGCTGAGGTTGGCAACCATTAGTCTATGTATGATGGAATCAGTGTACTCAGTTGTATGATTTCTCCTGTAAGCTCAGTGGCCTGGGGTTTTCCGCAGAGAAGTGGATAGGTGGTTTGACCCAGAGCCTGTCTTTTATCTGGCAGTAGTGACGGAAGGACTAAATGGAGAAGGATGATGGAGCTGTTTGCATGAAAGTAGCTGCAATTATGGGCCATGGAACCTAGACTGTAAAGGAAAAGAGGTAAAGACAGGAGAAGGTGATAGGTAAGGAGAAGGTGCAGCAGTTATGTTTTTCTGGTATCACATGCTTTGAGTCCCCTTACTATCCTGGTGTCATCTTTGCAATTTGGCCTTCCTGTTTGGCAGTGCCACTTTTAGAATGTGACATACAGATCCAAGCCCCTCAGTCTTATATGATGCTCCAGCTTGGTCTTACCATCAAAGGCTATAGTGTCCTTATGTTAGACATCAGATACTTCAAAGATTGCAATGCCCAGTGTCATCAATTATTCATACTATAGATAAATGAGCTGAAGCAAGGATAGGGAGACCTTTCAACATTTTGGTGGGAATGATCTGATATCTGAAAATCTTTTTTGTTCAGCATTAGCTAACTGACCAATATCACCAGTGAATAACTGACCAATATCACCAGTGAATAATCATTGATATCTCACAATATATGCATTCACTCTAGATTATCAATAGCAAATATAATTGCCATGAAGATATTTTGCAAATTATTAGAAGAACATAAAAGTACTAAGTAACACGGGGGAACTTCAGAGAGTTAATATAACATCCCCAAATGGCCTTCAAATAAGCTTGTTTTCTTAGAGTAGTTTCACCATGGGGAGGAAATGCTTTCTGTAGATGATACAGAATTTGTTATGGGGTAGATCAGCACCTGGCCTAGTGATGGGAGTGTTATTGATGGTAGAACCAGAAGAAAGAAGAAATCTCTTATTACAAAACAAGACTCCAGGGTATAGGAACTACTACTTTAATTTCAAATACAATGAGATTTTATAGCTGATACCCACTATATTTTCCAAAACATTCTAGAGTGTAACTGTCAGAAATCTGTGTATTTGGTGGACTACATTTCCCATGTCACCTTTCCCTAAGATTAAGTAAATTGAGTGTAGTGCCAATGGTTAATTTCTCAATATGTATGTGTTACAGGAATTTTCTTTCTGAATTAAAAATGTCATTTCAGTGTGATAACTGAATTGATGTACCTTTGTGCTTGCAATTCGTCCTGATTAGTGCCAACAAATATAATTCATTTTCACTGACTCTCCTGAGATTAGCTGGATATTACAGCTTTGAAATAGCTAGCCTCCCCGGAAGCTAAGGGTAAAAATTTTGTCCACGTAATTTAACGTTCTTTCTTATAAGGTAAGTGAAAGTGAATGGCATTCAGTTTCCATGTTGGAGAGGGTATTTTTTTCTTCATCAAAGTAATTACTTCACTGCATTTCTACTCGTATAGCTGACCCCTCAAAAACATAGTAGATAAAGTTATTAATTTTAGTCCCCTCACACTAGGTTTTTTTTCTTACCATTTTTCCCACCTAACCTTGAGGTATTTAGATATGCAGTAAAAGGAAGAGGTATGAGGGAGACAGGAAGTGTGCAGAATAATTTATTTTCCTGTGTCACTCTTCACATTGGCCAGCAAGGGGAGTTACAGGAACAATTTCAGCTGTTTGAGCTGAGACATTTGTAAGCACACCTTTCACAGTTGATTGTTAGTTACCATGTCACTCGCACTGGACTTTCTGTATAACCCAGCTAGTATTTTACTGTGTATCAGTCTAGTTTTCCTTTTATCTAATAACTTGCTGACCAAAAATTAATTGTGAACTTCAAAGTAAAAAATCTACTGGAATAGCGGGACATTGGAAATAAAGTGAGTTTCTATGCCAGGTGGCATAAAAATCTAATTGTGGCTGGGAGCAACCCAAGCCCCCTTAATGCACATAAGACCACATTCAACTGGCTTCAATAAAAAGGGATTTAAACGTAAGGGAGGTGGCCTTGAGGAAATCTGCCATGACTGCCAGAACTGAGAAGTCCATAGTTCGAAGTTCTCCTGGGGCTTATGGAGATTGACAGGCACCCACTGCTTTCCAGAGCTGGTCATTCAGGACAGCCCTGAAAACACCCAGGGCTGGGACACTCCCCATCCTCTGGCCCCCAGCCATCCAGGTGCTAGAGATTCAAAGCCTTGGGAGGGATCTGGAGAAACTGTTTCCACTCCGTGAGCAATCTAGGACAGCTATCTCCCCTTCAAATCATACTTTATGCTTCTTAGCTCCAACCAAGGCTTTCTGTGGTCTTCTGTGAAGTTCCTCTACTGTGCTATGCCACAGTGGCGTTTAATCACTGACCACTTTCACAGGTAATGGTTCACTTTATTCACTTAGTTTGGGACCAGGTTCAATGAGCGTGTACTCTACTTAGTGCCTTAATACTGCTTTCCCAATCCCCATCCTGGCTGCTAAATAAAATACTTTGCTGTTAATGGCGAAATGAACTGAAAATCAGTAATCACTAGTTTTCTGTATGTGTAGGTCAAATTTCAATTTCAATGATTAAAAAATATTTTGAATAAATTATGTATTCCATGCTTTGCTCCTGGACACATATTGTGTAAAGAATCTGGTACTGAGAGCAGGAAATGTAGATTTTAGCTCTGGCTCTGACACTTACTAACTATATGATCTTGGACAAATCATATAATTTTTCTGGGTTTGAGTATTTCCACTACAAAAATGGGAGGGTGGACTAACTGAGTGAACAAGATTCCAGACTTGAGAATCAGGCAGACTGGATTTTAATCTTAGTTCATGTATTAGCTGAGGTGACTGTAAGCAAGTGACTATTATCATTATTTCAAGGCTTTAATGAGATAATGTATGTGAAATCCTGAACATCATTCTTAGAACATAATAAGCACTCAACAGGGAACAGTTATTATAATAATCATGGTAATGATCATAATTATTAAAGTTCTACTAGGGCTTTTTTAAACTCTAAAAGGCAAGGACTTAACTGAAATACTGGGACCAGTTGCTGTGAATGAGCTTGCTCATCTGATCCTATGCTTCTTAAGGAAATTTGTTAAGAATTAGATTGAAATTATGGCGAACTTTGCAAAGTGTTTGGATTTTTCTATATAGTTTTATGGTAATGTATTCAGCA
Organism: Rhinolophus sinicus; assembly: GCF_057876585.1. Classification (NCBI taxonomy): domain Eukaryota; kingdom Metazoa; phylum Chordata; class Mammalia; order Chiroptera; family Rhinolophidae; genus Rhinolophus; species Rhinolophus sinicus. The sequence goes on from NC_142501.1 coordinate 141,225,219, forward strand.
AACAATGTCATTGGAGGCATTGTAATAAATACAGTCATGGGCTGATTTCTTTTTCTTGTCATTATGCAACACCAACTTGAAAATTTTTAAAGGTTAAAACTCATATGCAGTAGTAGTACTATGAGTTTGAGAGAAGAGAGATTGACTCCTTCAGTTTTACAATTGACTTAGAATTTTCTTTTAATTTGCAAGTTTTGAAAATCTCTTTATAATGTTTGGTCTTAATTTAAAATTATTCTCAGACAATAATAATTACTAGAAGTGAATTGTGTTCACTAGCTCACAACTAGGATGGCAACTAGACATAATTCATTGAATAAGTGCATATTGAATGCTCATTATCTACAGGCACTGCTCTGGGTGTTGTAAGATAGCAGGGAATGAAACAGGTCAAAGCCCCATCCTTATGAAATTGCCCTTCTGTTGGGGTTTAACTTCTGTTTGGGTGCCAACTCTAATAGAGGGCCTGTCTATCAGATTTTGTTGACAGGTGCTGGGAGACCAGACCAGGACTTATTAAGAAAGTATGCTATAGCTAATTGGTGGTTTCTACCAGGGGGAGGTGTGGGGGAGTTTGGGACTATGCTGTATTTCCCATCCTTCCTGTGGAGTGTGCTGTCCAGTCAGGCAGCCAGTGGCTGCTGAGCACTTGAACTGTGGCTAGCCCGAATTGAAATATGCTGGAAATATAAAATAGACACTAGATTTTGAAGACCATCATTAGAAAACAAAAATAAACATTAAGGGACTAAGAATGTATCTTTAAAAAATTAACAGTGAGAAAAAGGAAAACAAAATAACCAAAGAAATAAGGAATAATTCATTAGTAAAACTAAGAGTCAAAACCAATTAAATTTTTAAAAACTGATAAAGACAAATCAATTTAAAATCTAGTTCTTTGAAAAGATTAATGAAATAGTATCTCCCTGTCCTCTTCTTTCTCCTAACATGTGGCAAGGAGCAGACAGAGACAAGATGAGGAATGCAAAAGAAGTCAGATTCCCAGATATAGGAGAGATTAAAGAAATAGTTATAGACACTACTTCACACAGTTCTGTGGCAGCAGTTTGAAAATTTAGAAAAAATAATGTATCATTTCTCAGTAAAAAAAACAAGTGAGTAAAATTGATCCCCAAAGAAGTAGAAAAGTGAACAGACCAATTAATTACTATAGAAGATTAAAGGTAATTAAAATCTTCTATTGAAAAAAGCTACCCAAGCCATATGTCTTCCCAGCTGAGTTTATCTGACTTTAAAGTAACAGTAATCTCAAAGTTATTTACCATTCCATTTGAAACTCTCCTAATTCATTATATAAAACTTTAATACCAAAACCTGAAAAATATAGTATAAGAACATAAAGAAAAGTATAGCTCAATCTCACTTATGAATGTAGATGTAAAAATTCAAAATAAAATATTAGCAAACAAAAATCTATGTAGCAAAAGAATAATGTACTACTACCAAATAAGAATTATTCCAGAAATATAAGAATCATTCATTATCAAATAATCTATTACATAATCTATTGTATCAATAAACTAAAGGGAAAAATATAGGCATCAATAAATGCTAAAAATATATTCAATAGAATTCAGCAGCCATTCCTGATAAAATCTCTTAGAAAAATAACATAGAAGGAAACCATTTAGATATATTTAAGATTAGCAAAACTCAACAAGCAAATATACAATGGCAAATCACAAAAACCATTTCAATCAAAAATAGGATTTTTTTACAGTATTATTTACATTGCCTTATAGGTTTTGGCAAACAAAGAAATTAAAATAACTGTCATCTATCCAGGAGAAAAAGAAAAAGGATCCCTACTTTGTATTAATATAAAATAAATTCCAGGAGATTAAAAACATAACTCAGTGAAGATATCACACAAAGAAATCTAGGTTATTAAATGTCAATCTAAAAGGTGAAGGGATATCCCTTTATAACCATGGTTGAAAAATTCCAAAGCTCTAAAAGAAAAGATAGACATATTTGACTACATAAAAATGGGCTGTCTTTGTATGACAGAAGATATAAATAAAGCAATAAACAAACAATATATTTGGATACATACTTTTAATCCTTTGGTTTTTTTCCCCCTAGATACATTATTTACACATTCAGAAAAAAAAATAAGCCAATTTTCTCTGTGGAAAACAAATCTGATAAGAGCTAGAAAATCTCTGAGGAAAATAAACATATACACATACAGTTTAGTATATAGTACCAAGGTCTTCATCGCTACTTAAAACCCATCCATTCACACTAGGATGTGGTCCGTGTACCCTAAATGAAGAATTCCTCAACAACAACAAAAACAAATAACTCTATTAAAAATAGGCAAACAACTTAAATTGACATTTCTCCAAAGAGGTATAAAAATGGCCAATAAACATATGAAAAAAAAAGCTCAACATCATTAATTATCAGGGAAATGCAAATTAAAACCACAATAAAGTATTACCTCACACACATTAGGATGGTTACCGTAAAAAAAACAAAAACCAAACAAAATAACAAGTATTGGCAAGGATGTGGAGAAATTGGGACTCTTGCTCACTGCTGGTAGGACTGTAAAGTAGTGTAGCTGGTATGGAAAGCAGTATGCTGGCTTCTCAAAAAATTAAAAATCAAATTACCGTATGATCCAGCATTCCTTTGGGTATATACCAAAAGAACTACAAGCAGGGTCTCAAAGAAATACTGTACATCCAGCACTATTCACAATAGCCAAGAGGTAAATGTATTAAACCAAATGTGGTGTGTACATACAATACAATATTATTCAGCCTTAAAAATAAGGAAATTCTCACACATGGTACAATATGAATGAACCTTTAAGACATTATGCTAAATAAAATAAGCCAGTCACGAAAGAAAAATACTTATATGAGTTATCTACAGTAGTCAAATTCATAGAAACAGGAAGCAAAATGGTAGTTTCCAGGGACTGGGAAGAAAGGGAAATGGGAATAGTTGTTTAATGGCTATAGAGATTCAGTGTTGCAAGATGAGAAAGTTCTGGAGATTGGTTGCACAACAATATGATATACTTAACACTATTAAACTGTACATTTAAAATGATTAAGATGGTAAATTTTATGTTATATGTATTTTATCACAATTACTAAAAACAAAAAAAATCATGCCTTACACATTTTCTACACACTCAAAATTTTAAGTACTATATGCATATGCAAATGGACCCCAGATCTATAACTCCAATACAGACTGCTCCCATGACGTATTGATTTATATCTCTGATTGCCTGCTGGGCTGCTCTTTTTGGATTATATTCCACTTGCTTTTCTCACTCAACATGTCCCAAACTGATTTTACCTACAAGCTTGTCCCTCCTCCTGTTTCCCATTCTATGCCTATGAATGAATGCACCTGGATCTTTTTCATGGGAATTTAATAATCTGATTTCAAGATAATAAGTCATTTGAGTCATGTTATATTTTTTGTAACAGTATTATTGGCATATAGTTTACTCACCACACAATTCACCCATTTAAAGTGTATACAATACAGCTTGTAGTCTATTTAGAGTTGTGCAACCTTTACCACAATCCATTTTAGAATATTTTCGTCACTTCCCTCCAAGAAACCTGTCATTTTTAGCTACCACCCCCATAATCTCCCCCAGCTCCTCCAGCTCTAAGCAACCACTAATCTACTTTCTGTCTCTGTAGATTTGCCTATTGGGACATTTCATATAAGTAGAATACGTATACTTTTGTGACTATCTTCTTTTACTTAGCATAACATTTTCAAGGTTCATCCATGCAGTAGCATATATCAGTACTTCCTTTGTCTGGACAAATAATATTGCTTTGAATGGATAAATCACATTTTCTTTATCCATTCCTTAGTTGATGTACATTTAGGTTGATTCTAGTTTTAGGCTATTATTATTATTATTTTTTAAGGAGGGTGCAGCTCACAGTGGCCCATGTGGGGATCGAACCGGCAACCTTGGTTTTATTAGCACCATGCTCTAACCAACTGAGCTAACCAGCCACCCCAAGGAGTTTTTTTAAAACACCTTGTTATGTTTTTTAACACCATGTATGTTTTTTAAAACTTCTTTTTCAATGACAGTTGACAATCAATATTATATTAGTTTCAGGTATACAGCATAGTGGTTAGACATTTATATAACAAGGTGAATCCCCAAAATAAGTCTACTTACCCATCTGACACCATACATAGTTATTACAATATTATTGAGTATATTCCCTATGCTATATATTATATTCCCATGACTATTTTGTAACTGCCAATTTGTACTTCTTAATCCCTTCACCTTTTTCACCCAGCCCTCCAACCCCCCTTCCATCTGCCAATCATCAGTTTGTTTTCTTTGCTATGAGTGTTTCTGTTTTGTTTGTTCATTTATTTTGCTTTTTAGATTCCACACATAAGTGAAATCATATTTGCCTTTCTCTGTCTGACTTATTTCACTAAGTATAATACCCTCTAGGTCCATCCATGTTGTTACAAATGGTAAGATTTTATTCCTTTATACGGCGGAGTAATATTCCATTTTATATATGTACTGCCTCTCCCTTTTTTTATTTTTATTAGTTTCAGGTGTACAAAACAATGTACTAGTTAGACATTTATACCCCTCACAAAGTGATAACCCTTCTCCCGCAATCTACTACCCCTCTGACATTGTATACAGCTGTTACAGTTCCATTGACTCTATTCCCTATGCTGTACTCCACATCCTGTGACTATAATATATGTATTAAATTATAGTTCACATTCCTTATTATTCAGCTTCAGCTTCAGGTGTACACTGCAGAACCACCTCTTCTTTATCCATTTATCTATTGATGGACACATAGATTTCCATATCTTGGCTATTGTAAATAATGTTGCAGTGAATATAGGGATGCATACATTTTTTGAAATGTGTGTTTTCGATTTCTTTGGATAAATACCCAGAAGTGGAATTGTTGGGTCATATGGTAGTTCTATTTTTAATTTTTTGAGGAACCTCCAAACTGTTTTCCGTAATGCTTGCACCAATTTGTGATCCCACCAACAGTGCACGAGGGTTCCCTATTTTCCACATCCTCACCAGCAGAAGATTGTTTGTTGATTTATTGATGATAGCCATTCTGAGAAGTGTCAGGTGATATCTCATTGTGGCTTTAATTTGCATTTCTCTGATGATTAGTGACATTGAGCATCTTTTCATATGTCTGTTGACCATCTGTATGCCCTCTTTGGAGAAATGTCCGTTCAGGTCCTCCACCCATTTTTTAATCATATTGTTTGTTTGTTTGTTTGTTTGTTTGTTTGTTTGTTTTTGTGGTGTTAAGTTATATGAGTTCTTAATATATTTTGGATATTAACCCTTTACTGGATGTATCATTGTTGAATATCTTTTCCCATTCAGTAGATTGTCTTTTCATTGATGGTTTCCTTCACTGTGATATCTATGTGTCTGTTTTTATGCCAGTACCATGCTGTTTTGATTACTATAGTCTTGCACTATAGTTTGATGTCAGGTAGTGTGAGACCTCCAACTTTGTGCTTTCTCAAGATTGCTATGGCTATTTAGGGTCTTTTGTGGTTCCATATAAATTTTAGGATTATTTGTTCTACTTCTGTGAAAAATACCATTGGTATTTTGATTGGGGTAGTAGTGAGTGTATAGATTCCTTTGGGCAGTATGGATATTTTAATGATGTTAATTCTTCCCATCCATAAGCGCAGTATATGCTTCCATTTATTTGTATCTTCAATTTCGTTCTTCAATGTCTTACAATTTTCCAAGTACAGGTTTGTTATCTTCTTGGTTAAATTTATTCCTAGACAATTTTTTTTTGATGCAATTGTAAATGGGATTGTATCTTAACTTCTCTTTCTGATAGTTTCTTATTGGTGTAGAAAAATGCAACCAATTTCTAAATATTAATTTTGTATTCTACTACTTTACTAAATTAATTTATCAGTTCAAATAGTTTTTTTGGTGAAATTTTTAGGGCTCTGCTTATTATTTTGCCTGATTGTTGTGGCTAGGACTTCCAGTACTATGTCAAATAAAAGTGGTGAAAGTAGACATCCTTGCCTTGTTCCTGAGCTTAAAGAAAATGCTTTTAGCTTTTTCCCATTGAATATGATGTTAGCTGTGGGTCTGTCATATATGGCCTTTATTATATTGAGGTATGTTCCCTCTATTCCCACTTTGCTGAAGGTTTTTAATCAAAAATGAATGCTGGATTTTTGTCAAATGCTTTTTCTGCATCTATTGATATGATCATATGATTTTTATCCTTCATTTTGTTTATGTGGTATATCACATTAATTGATTTGTGGATATTGAACCAACCTTGCACCCCAGGAATAAATCCCATTTGATCATGGGTGTATGATCTTTTTAATATATTGCTGAATTCAGTTTGCTAATATTTGGCTCAGATTTTTACATCTATGTTCATCAGAAATATTGGCCTATTTTTCCCTTTTTGTAATGTCTGTCTGGTTTTGGTATCAGGGTAATGGTGGCCTCGTAAAATGAGCTTGTGAGCCTTCCCTCCTCTTGAATTATTTGGAATAGTTTGAAAAGAATAGGTGTTAATTCTTCTTTGAATGTTTGGTGAAATTTGCCTGTAAAGCCATCTGGTCCAGGACTTTTGTTTGTTGAGAGTTTTTTCTTTACTGATTTGATTTCATTAGTAGTTACTGGTCTGTTCAGATTTTCTGTTTCTTCATTATTCAGTCTTGGAAGATTGTATGTTTTCATGTTGTCCAATTTGTTGGCATAAAATTCTTCATAGTATTTTCTTATAATCCTTTGTACTGTTGTGATCAGTTGTTACTGCTCCTCTTTCATTTATGATTTTATTTATTGGGGTCCTCTCTCTTTTTTTATTGATGAGTCTGGTTAAAGGTTTATCAATTTTGTTTATCTATTCAAAGAACCAGATTTTGGTATCACTGATCTTTCGTGTTTTCTTACTCTATTTTGTTAATTTTTGCTCTGACCTTTAGTATTTCTTTGCTTCTACCCACTTTGAGCTTTGTTTGTTCTTCTATTTCTAGTTCCTTTCAGTGTAAGTTTAGATTGTTAATTTGAGATTTTTCTTGTTTCTTGAGGCAGGCCTGCGTTGCTATGAATTTCCCTCCCAGAACTGCTTAGGCTGTGTCCCATAGATTTTTTGGGTCATTATGTTTTCATTTTCATTTCTCTCAAGGTATATTTTTATTTCTTCCTTGATCTTGTTGTTAACCCATTCATTGTTTAGTTACATGTTTGTGTGTTTTCAGTTTTCTTCTTGTAATTGATTTCTAGTTTCATACCATGTGATCAGAGAAGAAGATATGATTTCAATCTTCTTAAATTTATTGAGACTTATTTTGTGGCCTAACATGTGGTCTATCCTGGAAAATGTTCCATGTGCACTTGAAAAGAATGTATATTCTGCTTCTTTGGGATAAAATATTCTAAAAATATCATTTAAAGCCTTCTGATCTAATGTGTTATGTAAGGCCATTGTTTCTTTTTTGGTTTTCTGTCTGGATGATCTATCCATTGATGTCAACGGAGTGTTAAAGTCTGCTACTATGACTGTATTACTGTTGATCTCTCCCTTTATGTCTGTCAATATTTACTTTATATATTTAGGTGCTCTTATGTTGGGTGCATAAATGTTTACAAGGGTTATATCCTTTTGTTGGATTGATCCCTTTATTATTACGTAATGTCCTCTTTTTCTCTTGTTATAGCCTTTGTTTCAAAGTCTATTTTCTCTGACGTAAGTATTGCTACCCTAAACTTTTCTTCATTTCCATTTGCATGAAATATCTTTTCTATCCCTTTACTTTAAGTCTGTGTGTCTCTTTCCATCTGAAATGAGTCTCTTGTAGGTAGCATATATATGGGTCTTGTTTTCTCATGCATTCAGTCAGCTACCCTGTGTCTTTTGATTAGAGCATTTAATCCATTTACATTTAAATTAATTATTGATAGGTATGTAGGTATTGCCATTTTATTAATTGCTTTTGTAGTTCTTCTCTGTTCCTTTCTTATGCTCATGCTCTCTACTCTTATATGTTAATGACTTTCTGAAGTATTGTGTTTGGATTCCTTTCTTTTTATTTCTTGTATATCTCTTGAAGATTTTTGGTTTGTGGATACCATGTGCTTCATATATACCAAGCTATGTTTATAGCAGTCTATTTTTAAGTTGATAGTCATTTAAGTTCAAACACAAACTAAAACCACCACCATTTTTACTCACCCCTTCCACGTTTATTTGTTTGTTTATTTGTTTATGACATTTCATGCACAATTCATTTTTTCAACAGCTTCATTGGGGAAGAATTTACATACATCCCACAAAATTCCCTCATTTTAGATGTATAATTCAATGATTTCTAATAAATTTGGAGAGTTGGGTCCACGTTTATGTTTTTGCCATTATTTTTTACTTCTTTTGTGTGTCTTTGTGTATCCCTTAATTTACTGTCCTAATTACACATTGTCTTCCTACTTTTACCATTTAACCTTTGTACTAGCTTTATAGTTGGTTGATCCACTGTTTTTATTATGTGTTTGCCTTTATTAGTGAGAGTAGCATCACTGGGTAGATTAGTCTTGGTTATAGGTCCTTACTTTTCATCACTTTGAATATTTCATACCAATCCCTTCTGGCCTGCAAGGTTTCTGTTAAGAAATAAGCTGGCAGCTTTATGGAAGCTCCCTTGTAGATAACTAACTGCTTTTCTCTTGCTGCTTTAGAGATTCTCTTTGTCTTTAACCTTTGGAATTTTAATTATGATGTGTCTTGGTTTGGGCTTCTTTGGGTCCATCTTGTTTGGGACTGTCTGTGCTCCCTGGACTTGTATGTCTATTTTCTTTGCCAGGTTAGATAAGTTGTTTCTTTAAAGAGGTTTTTAATTGTTGCTCTCTCTTCTCTTTCTGTTACCGCTCTGATACGAATGTTGTTACACTTGATGTTGTCCTAGAAGTCCCTTAAATTATCCTCTTTTTTTTTTTTTTTTTTATTCTTTTGTCTTTTTGCTCTTCTGATTGGGTCTTTCCTGTCACCTTGTCTTCCAAATTGTTGATTTAGTCCTCTGGTTCATCTAATGTCCATTGATTCCATTTAATGTAGTCTTCATTTCAGTGCTTTTCATTGTTGTTGTTTTGCTTTTTTACTTTTTTCTTCATTTCTAACTTTTTTCCTTCATTTGTGACTTTTTTGTGTGTTTACTGTCTCTTTGTTGAAGTTCTCACTGAGTTCATCTATTCTTTCCCTAAGTCCATTGAGCACTTTTATAACCAGTGTTTTGAACTCTGTATCTGGTAGATTGCTTGCCTTCATTTTGTTTAGTTCTTTTTCTGGAGTTTTGTCCTGTTCTTTCATTTGGGATATGTTTCTTTGTCTCCATATTTTGGCTGTCTCCCTGTTTGCTTCTACATTTTAGGCAGAAATAGAAACTGCTGCATCTCCCAGTCTTGGTAGAATGGCCTTATGTAGTAGTTGTCCTATGAGGCCCACTAGCAAAGGCTCCCTGGTCACCTAAGCTAAGTGGTCAGGGCTGTCACTAGTGTGAGTTGTATATGCCCTCCTGCTGTAGTTGAGCCTTGATTGATGTTGGCACATCAGTGAGTGGGGTTGAGCCTCAAGCTGACTGGTTGTGAGTATTGGCCATGACTATAGCAGGTAAGCTGTTGTTCAGGGACTGACCTCATGGAGCAGGATTCACTTTAGTGAGGCTCTGGTGCTTGCTGAATCCGCCCTTTGGGTGTGACATTTATGGAACTAATTAGGTGGTGCTCTGGTATGGTCTGAAGCTGGCCACTGGATGTGTTGGTTCTGTGGCATCTTGAGCAGAGTGGGGCTCTGATGCAGGCCCAGGTCAGCCGCTGCCTGTGCTCAGCCCAGGTCCACCTGGCAGGAGCTACAAAATGATCTGTGATTGGTTGCTTCTTGTGCTGGGTTTGGGGGCACCTGGAAGAGGCTGTGCTTTGAATCAAGGCTGACCATCACTATTGCCAGGCTTACAGCCACTTAGCAAGAAGTATAGGACATGTTGAGGCCAGCCACTGCTTGTTTGGGGTTTGTGGACCTTTGAGAGATTTTAGGAAAGTCTTTAAAATGGGCCAACAATGGCTGCTTGTGTGGAACTTCTGCCGGAAGAGGTTCAGGTCAGGCTGCGACTTGGGTGGGGCAAAGTCTCAGGGAATCACCAGGGTGAGACAAGTGGTGTTAGCCAGGCTAATGGATACTCAGATTTGGCACCTGCCACCTGTATGAGGGGAGACTCAACAAAGGAACAATGGCTTCTGCCACCACTTCAGTCCTGGAGAGAGCTGCCTCTCCAGCTGTTACCCTGAAGCCAGACAATCAGTTTTTCCTTTTATGTTCCTGGCACTTTTTGAACCACTGTCTCTTAACTGGAGCTTAGGATGAATGTAAGCAAGTGAGTCTGTGCCCAGGCTTTTTAAAAGAATGCCTGGATCTATAGCAGCTCTCAGTCTCACCCAGATGCTTATTTTCACAAACAGATGTTATGGGGACTTCTCCTCCTGGCATACTGGGCTGGGGAGCCTGGTGTGGGGCTGTCACCCCTCGCTCCTCAGAGGGTATACCTCCACAGCTGAGATGTCCCTCCCAATTCTTAACTACCTCATGTGGGTGTGGGAACAACCTATTTTGCCTCCCCACCCCTCCAACCTTTCTCAGCATGACTTCTTCTTTTTATCCTTAGTTGGAAGGGAACTGCTCAATTAGTCTTCATGTGGCTCTCCAGGTTGATTGTTCTATAATTTAGTTGTAATTTTCATGTGGTCATGGGAGGAGGCAAGCACAGCATTTACCTACTCCACCATCTTGACCACAATTTCTATGTATACATTTTTGTGTGGACATTGGTTTTATTTTTCTGGAGCATATACCTAAAAGTAAATGAATTGCTATGTCAAATGGTAACTCTATGTTTAATTTTTTGAGAAACTGCCAGACTGTTTTCTGCAGTAGATTCACTGTCTTATGTTCCTACCTGCAGTGTATGTGGGTCCCGATTTCCCTATTCTCATCAATACTTGTTATTTTCCAGTTTTTGTTTATTTTGTTTTGTTTTTATTCTAGCCATCCTAGTGGGCATGAACTGTATCTCACTGGGGTTTTGATTTGCATATCCCTGATGAATCTTTGGGCATCTTCTCATGTGAATATTAGCCATTTGTATATCCTTTTTGGAGAAATATCCAATTGGGGAATGTCCAGATCCTTTACCTATTTTTAAATTGGGTTATTTTTCTTATTATTGAGTTCTTTATGTATTCTAGATTCAAGTCCCTTATAAGATATATGACTTGAAAATATTTTCTCGCATTCTATGGGTTGTCTTTTACTCTCTTGATAGTATCCTTTGCTTCACTCAAGTTTTTGTTTTTGAAGATCTGTAGTTAAACTTTTGATGAAATCTAATTTGTCTGTTTTTTCATTTGTTGATTGTGTTTTTGGTGTCATATCTAAGAAATTATTGCCTAATCTAAGGTCACACATATTTACTCCTGTGTTTTCTTCTAAGAGTTTTATAGTTTTAGTACTTACACTTAAGTATTTGATCCACTTTGCATTAATTACAATATATGATGTGAGGTAGGGATTCAATTTCATCCTTTTGCATGGGGACACCTAGTTGTGCTAGCACCATTTGTTAAAAAGACTATCCATTTTGTCTTGACACCCTTGTCAAAAATCAATTGACCATCAATATATGAATTTATTTCTGGACTCTCAATTCTATTGCGTTGATCTAAATGTATATCTTATGCTAGTACCACATTATCTTGAATATTAAGCTTTGACATTGAGAAATGGGAGTACTCCAACTTTGTTCATCTTTTTTCAAGATTGTTTTAATTATTCCAGGTTCCCTGAGTTTGCATATGAATTTTAGGATAAACTTGTCAATTTCTACCAGATGGGATTTGTATAGAGATTATGTTGAATCTGTGATCATTTTGGAGAGTATTGTCATCATAACAATATTAAGTATTTCAATCATGAACATGGGATTTCTTTCCATTATTTGGTCTTTAATTCCTTTCAACAATGTTTTATAGTTTTCAGAGTATAAGTTTTGCAAACCTTTTGTTAAAATATTCCTAAGTATTTTATTCTTTTTGATGCTGTTGTAAATGGAATAATTTCTTAATTTGTTTCATTTTAAATTGTATATCTGGAGTATACAAAAATACGATTGATTTTTCTATATTGATCTTGTGACTTTGCTGTACTTATTCATCATATTATGTTCTGCTTACCTATCTTTGAACAAAGAAATATAAACCAAAAGAGTTTGTAATTGTTGCAAAATGTTACCATTTTGGAATGCTTGAAGTAGAAGGCACAGAGGAACCCATTTTCAATTAATATAAATTTTATTTATGAGTATGGCTTTCATACCAAATTTTATTGTTACATTTTTCAGGGAAATTTACTGGCTTCAATTAATTGAAAGCAGAGTATAGGGAGTAATACAAAAATAGCAAAATACAATTTGTAAAATTTATTTTGTCACAGTTTTAAATTAAATGAACAGTTGTGTACTCAACTAATACATTTACTTATGAAACAAGCAATTTCTCAGTGGTTTTGTTTTACAGGAACCTTGTAGCTAGCTATCTGGTAACTTGTTTGCTTATTATTCTGGCTAGCTATAGCTAGAAATCAGATTGCCACAGTCTAAATGTCAAGGTTTATATCAAGCACAACTTTTTATAGTATTCAGATTAAGCAAGATATTGAACAAGGCCCCAGTTTATATCAGTACCTTAAAAAAAAAGAAAGAAAGAAAGAAACTTTATTTACATGGGTGATAATTATTGTGTAAGCGTTTTTTTGATATGAGCTAACTTTCTGGGCTTGCACTTTGCTTTAGACGAAAGCACAGTACTCTCTTTGTCTACCTAAGCAGTTGTGTCCTTGAAAACTATTAAAATCATTTACACATTCTTTGCAGTATTATACACACACACTCATGTATAAAGGTCACTCTGCTGGCTAGCAGCACTAACTATACTAATCATTTATAAAAGTAGAGGCACACAATACTTTCATATTGGTATTTCTTTTACTAGTATATTGTAGTGTCTCTTTTAAAATCAGGAATAGAAATGAAATTATATTTCCTCATCCATTAAGAGGTTTTTGAACTTATTTGGACAAAGAAAAAATCACTACCTAAGCTTAAAAGTCCTTTTTGCTGACAATTGTGGTAATATTTTCGTTGTATGAGGATAATGACTTAATGGATTTTGTTGCTGCTATTATTTCTAACAATAATTAGTGGTCTTTACCATTCTTTATTTCATTTCTGCTAATGAGATATATTTAAAAACAACTAATATTGAAGATGACTCCAAGATTGTAATCATCAGGACTTTTACTTTGGCCCAATCTTAATCACCCTAAAACTAGGCTTTTCTAGAACATTATCTGTTGACCTCAAATTGTAGGCTTATTGAAAGAGCATTTGGCTGGGGTACACAGACTCATTTTTTCCCAGCTAAAGGAGCTGAAAGCAGAATCATTGATGGTATAAATCAGTAAGATAAGTGTTCTGTTTTTCCTAAATTTTGGGGCAATTTTACAGTAAATTATCTGAATAATTGTCTTCGTGTAAAATGTCTCTTTTCGAAAGGGGTGCTTTGAGAGTGCTTTCTAATGATCAGAAACACCAGCACACACTCAGAACCATCTGCAATAGATAACTGGGAGACAAAGTGGGCAGGAAAATCTTTCATTGGGTAAATAGGACTGAGATTCACAAGTAAAATGGTTGGAAAAGAAAGAGCGTCCCCAGCGTGGAAATTTTTTCATCAGCGGTGGCTGGGTCTTTAACTGTCAGTTGAGTTTTTGTTTTCAAACCTCTCAGGGATTTTTAGCCTGGGGCCCATTGATAGAATTCAGGATGATCTTGGATGAAATTAAATTTTTGCTTTCACTAACCTCTAAATAAAAGTTAACATTTCCTTCAATAACGATTGTAGGCAATACACCACACTGATACTAGTGGTACCTGTGACTTGTCATTAAAAGAAATTACAGATGTTTTCATATCACATTATGGTTGTTGCCACTATCTTAGTAGTTTCAGCTCCTTCAAATTTATGTAATTGTTAGAACCCAGATCTTGTTATTTAGTGTGTTAACAAGGAAACACATACATTACTATGTAAGAAAATTTGATATAGTATTTCAATAGTTTATTTATAAATCATATATATTTTATTTAATTGATTTAAATCCTTTACTCTTAGAATGAGGGAAGAGCTCCATGGTGCAAAAAAAGATTAAGAACCCAGCAAGTTACGCTTAGGTGCAGTGGGACTTCCCGTGTGTTCTGGAGTGGGGACTGCTTAGGTATGGTCATTGAACATGCCCCACCTCTTCACTCGCTGTGTTTGAAGAGAACTATGCCAGTTTCAATATCCCTCAGAGTGCCAAGTGCTGGTTAGCTCCAGTCCAGAAGCTTATCTCGACAAGAGAATTCCTTGTACCAACCTGTAGTTGACTTGAAACCTTACGAGCTCTGACAATTAAGTTCACAAACTCATCCTAGAGAAAATGCTACATACCTCATTGCTGAATATCACTATGGTCACCTTCGAAGTACTCCCCTTGGGAAGCTATGCACCGACGTCAGCTCCTAGTCCACCCTTCAAAGCAATTTTGGAACTCTTTTTCTGGAATGGCCATCGGAGATGTTGTTGGATTACCCTTGATGTCCTGAATGTCATCAAAATATCTTCTTTTCAATATTTCCTTTATCTTCGGATAAATAAAGAAATAATTAGGGACCAGATCAGGTGAGTAGGGAGGGTGTTCCAATACAGTTATTTGTTTACTGGCTAAAAACTCCCTCACAGACAGTGCCATGTGAGCTGGTACATTGTCGTGATGCAAAAGCCATGAATTAATTGTTGGCAAAAAGTTCAGGTTGTCTAATTTTATCACGCAGCCTTTTCAGCACTTCCAAATAGTAAACTTGGTTAACTGTTTGTCCAGTTGGTACAAATTCATAATGAATAATCCCTCTGATATCAAAAAAGGTTAGCAACATCGTTGCAGCAAGTTCGCGAACTTAATTGCCAGGCCTTGTACATAAAAACACAGGTTCTTAGGATCTGCCAAAACTAGATCTGAACTTCAAGGGTAGCCCTTCGCCAGCTCTGGATCATCTTGGTTTCAGATTTTCACCCTTGAAGCAAGCCCTGGGATTGTGGGATGAGCCAGGTCATGCTAAAGGGGTTCCCCCACCTCCCACCACATTTATCCCTTAATTTGCCACTAAATGCTTTGGGAAAAGTATAATAATAGCTACCCCAAACCTTAAGTCAGAAGTGGAAAAAACATACTGATGAAGACATGAGTTTTACTAGCAATGTCATTTCAGTGGTTGAACCAGGAGATGGGAACTGAAGCAGTGGAAAGACAAAATGACAGTTTATTAAAGGAAAAGTCAACCATAACCCAGTGACTTAGTTAAATCGTCACATTTCATTTACAGCTGTTTATTGCAATTATAAAGTGATCTTGCAGGTGAAAAGTTCAACTTGCTGTGCATTAATTACCTCCAGGTCCATCTGGTATTTCTAGTTATGTTTGTAGAATGAGAGTGAAAAGAAAAAAATGTTTCCTTGTGTTCACTCACTTTAAACAGAAATATTGTGTGTGACTAGCAGAATTTGTTGTACAACTGGAGCTGCCTTTCTGATTAATGGTTTATTTAAATTTTTAGTATAGGAGATAATGGGTAAAGGAATATTCTTCAAAATAGAAGACCTGGGTTCTAACCCTAATACTTCACCTGCTTAAACTAGTTATGTTCTTCTACAACTCCTTATATTTTGCCAGGCTCAGATTTCCTCAACCTATTTGATATGAATATTGTGGGAAGAAATGAAAGAGGTGAGAAAGAGAAAATTGGTGTGAAGTTCTTTAAATTTATTGCAAAGTTCAGCAGACATATTATTGCAAAATATTTTTTAAATGTCTACTAGTTATAATTTGTCTTGCAAATAGTAAGTGAACGTTTATTGATTTGAATTTGTGTGATATTAGTATTGTTCCTTATGATTCAAAACACTTCATAATAAAGAATGAACTAATCAGGTAGCTGTTATTAGTGTTTTTAAATCCATTTTGTTGGTTGTCATATAAAAAACATGATGGTAGTGGATGGCAGCTAGTTTGTCAACGTGAAGAACTTCACATTGTACATTCCTCTGAAAGAGAGGATGGAAGAGAATTTGTTTACTACAATGTACTCAGAGCCTAGAATAGTGTCCGGTACATGGTAAACCCTCAGTAAATATTGAATGATATGAGAGGAGCCCAATTAGGAAATCTTCAAAGTAATGATATATTAATCATATGTTAGATAATGCATAAATTATCCATTAGTGGAGAATATTAAAGCAAATGTTTCTTTAAATCCACTAATTCCAGGTTGCGACAACAAATATTGTAATTAAAAAATTTAACCTACTGCTCTTCTCCCCATGTTACATTTTAGCTTAATATTTATAGAGTTTGTAGTTAATAATAGTACTATATAATTCTGTGGCAGAGGGAAGGAAACATTACTAATAGAAAGAGTGTATTGTATTTTGCCACTGTGTTATAGATAAGGCATGTGGAATAATAATGGCAGGCATTCTGGCTTTGCTTTTATGAGAAAGGTTTCATAGCAGTTCTGGCTCATGGCCTTAAAATGCCCCTTCCTCACATAAAATTAAATTATCTTCTGCTTTCATTATTTTCATATCTTTACAATAGGATACAGCCCATTAAGCTGAGTAAGTAGAAAAAAATACAGCCTAGTCTTAGTTCTTCTATATTCTTAAACAAGTTTCTTTATTTCTCCAGGTTTTGATTTCATGTTCTAGACTAGGAATTTGCAAACTATAGACCACAAGCCAAATCCAACCTGCCATGTATTTTTATACGCCTGAGTCCATAAAGTTTTATTGTAACATAGCCAGGGTAATTTATTTATACATTTTCTTTCTTTTTTTTTAATTAAAGTTTATTGGGGTGACAATTGTTAATAAAGTTACATAGATTGCAGGTGTACAGTTCTGTAATACATCATCTATATATATCACATTGTGTGTTCACCACCCAGAGTCGGTTCTTTCCATCACCATATATTTGTGTTTATGTATTTTCTATAGATGCCTTCAGACTATAACAGCAGATTTAAGTAGTTATGACAGACACCCTATGGCCTTCAAACTCTGAAATATTTACTAACTGGCTCCTTACAGAATAAATTTACTGGCCCATTCTTTAGGTTGTTTAATGGATGAAAAACTTTATTAAACTATATGAAATGAAAATATATGTAGGCTTGTAAATAACTAAAATAATTCTAGATATTTCCCATGGATTGAAGCATAATCTTTAAAATGAATTTGGTTTAAAAAAAGAATATCCTGAATTGAAAGCTAAGCTGATCTTGTGTCAAAAGTGTCCTAGCTAAAAAAAAAAAAAAAGAAAGAAAGAAAGAAAAAGAAAAAAATAAATGTCCTGGCTGCTTCCTTCAGTATTATTTCAGTTTTTAAAGCTGATGTTCTAATATTCTGGTTTCATTCAGAATTCAACCATAAAAATCAGAGAAAGATGAGTCAGAGTCAATTCTGCCTGATGGGGAGTCAGAATGAAATTCTTGAACTGATGAGATCCAGGTTTCAATTTTGATTCCACCACTTATTACCGAAGAAATACAGTATTTAAGTTCTTTGAGCCTCAGTCTTCCCATCTATAAAATATCAGTAAACATATGTAGCTCTACCGCCAAGCTAAGCCAGTACAGGTATTGATTTGGTGCCTTTGCTTCAAATCAATATTTTTAAAATATTTCTTTATTGTTAGTGGGAATGGAATTTCCTTTCATTTTGCAGCTTTTTGTATCACACACAGATGTGTTGGTTACTCTCAGCCACCAAGGATTAAGCTAATTTGCATGGATACGTTTATTAACTATCACTCAAAATACATTTTAAACGCTTTTTTTCCTGCTTTCTAGACTTGTAAACCATCTCCCATCTCGTTCTCTCAGTTTATGTGTTTGTGTGCTCACACATACGTATTCATGTATGTAATTTTCTAAAGCAGATGATTTCTTGGGGGCTATATTAAAAGTTATAACTTTGATGATAACAGGTAAATTGATCCTCTTCAGTAAAGAGCACTATGCCCACGCATTGTTTGCTTCTAGTTTTGAATGTTCTCTGGCTTTTTAGGCCTCAGGGTTTGTGTCCCGTGGTATTTGAGCTTGTAAGCCCTCCAGATTCTAAAAAGACATAGATCCATACTGGCAAGAATTGTCTTTAATTTACAGTAGAGGTCTCTGTGGTCTGATGGGATTGGGACCAATTTACATTTTGTCTGTTGATTAAGGTTTTGAATATGGAAACCTGAGTTAATGGGCATCAAATTTCTGATTTGTTACACTGATATTATAGAGTAGCCTCTCTGAACTGACCCATGGTTCAATCCTATGTGGAATAAATAAGATAATATGTGTATATATGGTACTTTCTTACCACATTTCTTGGCATAATGTAGGCACTAAAAGAAAGGCGATTGAGCCATTGCCACCCTGTTGCAGATATGTCCTTAGAGACAAGATATATCAAAACACTAGGGAGATGTGAAAGGGAGGCTCTAGAACCATGCTGTACGACAGTTCTTTCTGCAGTGATAGAAATGTTCAGTAGCTGGGCTGTCCAATATGGCGGTCACCAGCCACATGTGAATTGAGAATGGATTTGTAAAACTTTAATTTTAATTGACTTCAAATTTAAAGTCACATGTGTTGCTGGGGTACCATATTAAACAGCATAATTCCAGAATTTAAAACAATATCAACAAAGACTTAGACAAAATAATATAGCTCTGTTAACAGAGGGACAACAAATCTCTCAGATTGCTAATAAGGTACTGAAATGGGGAAATCCCTAATAGGCAAAGAGTCACCCTAAAATTTATGACAAGCAAGGCTTTATTTACCAAGATTTTTCATGTAATTATCATGCTTCAATGATGTGGGAAGGTGAATTAGATCATAACATCTAGAGAGCCAAGGAGGGGAGAAGAGCGCAGCGCCTGAGACATCCCTGGCCTCCTCTCCTCTCCTCTCCTCTCCTCTCCCTCTCCCCCTCCCCCTCCCCTCCCCCTCCCCTCCCCTCCCCCTCCCCCTCCCCCTCCCCCTCTCCTCACCTTGCTCTTGTGGCCTGCCTGCTGCCTGCTCGCCCCCAGCACATCTCCACCATGGCTGCCTTGGCGAGTTCCCACTGAAACAAAGACATCAAGCAGGTGTCCATGTCCCTGCCTCAGAGTGATAGAGTATATGCTACTATATCTGGATTGGTGGTACTGGACAAGGGCTACGCTGTAAGGCCCGGACCCTGGACTGTGAGCCGAGTGTATAGAAGAGTTGCCCAAGTGGAATTTTGATGGCTCTAATACTTTTCAGCCGGCTCCAACAGTGACATGTATCTCGTCCCTGCTGCCGTGTTTTAGGACCCTTTCCTCAAGCACCCCAATAAGCTGTGTTCTGTGAAGTCTTCATGTATGACTGAAAGCCGGCAAAGACCAACTTAAGGCATACCTGTAAACAGGTAATGAACATGAGCAGTCAGCAGCCCTGGTTTGAAATGGGGCAGGAATAAACTCTCATGGGCAGAGATGGGCGCCCTTTTGGTTGACCTTCCAATGGATTTCCTGGACCTCAAGATCCGTACTACTGTGGCAAGATCCATACTACTGTGGCATGGGAGCAGACAAGCCTCCGGCAAGGATATTGTGAAGGCTCACTACCAGGCCTGCTTATGTGCCAGCATCAAAACCGCAAGGATAAAGACCAAGGTCATCCCCCCCCCCCCCCCAGTGGGAATTCTGTATAGGACCCTATGAAGGAATCAACATGGGAGATCATCTTTGAGTGGCCCATTTCGAATATGTGAAGACTGGAGTGATAACAACCTTTGATCCTAAGCCCATTCCTGGGAACTGGAATGGTGCCGCTGCCACACCAACTTCAGCACCAAGGCCGTGCGAGAGGAGAATGGTCTGAAGTACACTGAGGAGTCCATGGAGAGACTGAGCAAGAGGCAACAGTTTCACATCTGAGCCTCTGATCCGGGGGGGGGGGGTGCGGGGGGGACGCTGGACAATGCCCAACGCCTGACTGGATTCAGTGAAACCTCCAAAATCAACAACTTTTCTCCTGGTGTGGCCAACTGTGGCACGAGCCTCTGCATTCCCCGGACCGTCGGCCAGGAGAAGAAGGGTTACTTTGAAGACTGTCACCCCTCTGCCAACTATGATCCCTATGCGGTGACAGAAGCCCCCATGGTCACTTTTCTTCTCAATGAAACTGGTCATGAGCCCTTCCAGTAAAAAAAAAAAAAAAAAAAAACTAAGTGAACTAGACTTGCAGCCATGGAACCCGTTCTAATTCCTCATCCTACTTCCATTCTCACCCCCCTCTCAATTGTCATCATAGCTGTAACTCAAAGGGTGGAATATCAAGGTCTTTTTTTCATTCCTCAAAAAAAAAAAAAAAAAAGAATTATAACATCTAGGAAAGGTATTCCAAAATATAATAACATAATTTATTAATATGTATATTTACTCCAAAATATATTCAAAATATAATCTAAAATAATACTAAATGGAATTTCAGTCATAGTGAAATCTGAGCTTTCTTCTAAAACAGAAATAATTCCAAACAGTGGTGACTTCATTTTATAGACCACATTTGATTGATGAATTAACTAACTCAACAAATTTCAGGAGCCTTTAGGCTCAGGATACGCAAGGATGACCTGTGAGGACAAAGGAAGAACGTGTCAGGAAGAAGAAATGACCTGGAGGAAGGCTCTGAATTACAAAAAGCTAAAAGGCCAATGTGTTTGAAGCAGAAAGGGGAAGCTGGAGGGGAGCACAAAAGGAGAGATGTGGGTGGGGACTAAATCTTACAGGACCTTTTAGTCCAGAGGACGGAGTTTAAGCTTTCTCCTAAGACCAAGTGAAAGCCATTTGGAAAGTTCTCTGATGGGGGTTCTAAAGGAATAATCTGATGATTGGGAATAAAACAAATGGATGGAAACCTGTGTAGCAAGAAGCATAGAAACCAATTTGAAAAATCTGAGGGCAATTGAATAGTACACAAGGTCTGTCAAGAATGAAGTAGATTGGGGCGGCCGGATGGCTCAGTTGGTTAAAGCCCGGGCTCTGAACAACAGGGTTGCTGGTTTGATTCCCACATGGGCCAGTGAGCTGCGCTCTCCCCAACTAGATTGAAGACAATGAGCTGCCACTGAGCTTCTGGAGGGGCAGCCGGATGGCTCAGCTGGTTGGAGCACGAGCTTTTAACAACAAGGTTGCCAGTTCAATTCCCACATGGGATGGTGGGCTGTGCCCCCTGCAACTAAAGATTGAAATAGGCGACTGGACTTGGAGCTGAGCTGCCCTCCACAACTAGATTGAAGTCCAACGATTTGGAGCTGATGGACCCTGGAGAAATGCACTATTCCCCAATAAAATTAAAAAAAAAAAAAAAAAAAGAATGAAGTAGATTTTCATCATGTTCTTTGGCATAGCACCAACATGTTTTCCAGCAGTCAGAAGGATACTTTAAAAAGGATACTCTCCTTTCTCTGCTCAAAACCCCTACGTGGTCTGGACCTCATAATCACTCTGATCTCATCTCCTACAATTTCCCCCGTCATGCCACTCTCACCCCACCACTCTCACCCCACTGGTGTCCTAGCTGTTCCTTAAACATGCTAAGCACTCTCTGTAGCAAAGCCTGTGCACTTGCTGTCTCCTCTGCCTAGAATTCTCTTCCCATCAGATATCCCCACGGCTTCTTCCCTCATTTCCTTCAAGTCTCTGTTCAAATGTCCTTATCAGTGGGCTGCACCTTATCAGTCCCTAACCAACATATGTAAGATAGCACCTCCTGTCCTGCCAAGTTACTTTCCTTTTACTTTGTTTTCCTGTTCTTCACAGCACTTATCACCAGCTGATGTACTACGTATTTGCTTGCTGTTTCTCTCCCCACTAGAATATAAACTCTGTGAAGGCAGGGACTTTGATTTGTCCCCTGTTATATTCTGCACTGGAGGTGCTCAATAATTATTTGTTGCGTAAACAAATGAATGAATAAATGAGGGATGGACTTGATGATGTCTCAAACTTCTTCCCCAGCTCACTGACTGTAGTTTGAAGAAGCAGCATCAGCGCCTCACTTTCTGCTACTTATGCAAAAGTTTCCTGCCACCCTCCCTTGGAGAAAGTTCCAACCACTGTGGCCAGTCTTGCCCATCTTCTGCATCTTTCCCCACATCAAGTATCTACAAGAAGCTGTGCCAACCCTTCCCCCAGAACCAACCCTTTGCAATGCCAACTACCTTCTCCCCGACTCTTGTGCTTTCCGAGGATGAGGGAGCAGATCAGGATGGCTGGGAGCGACGAGGGCTGGATTTGGGGGCAACATTTGGTGGCTACAGCACAAATGCAGGGCTCTGAAACTCCTCCAAGGATACCCACAGGGTAGCTGCTGCCAGACCATAAAATTGTCCCTCGTACATACACTGCATAGACTCCATTCTGGCCATACAATGCACAGACTGCCAGTCCTGTGGCTAAGTGCCCCTGCATTGGTTGTAACACAGAAGTGCCCCATGAGTTGAACTTACCTGGTGATCTATTTATTGTTTTTAGTTTTTTTGAGGAGGATCCAAACAAATGGGATTTTCAGTCTGTCTCAAAGCACCAGTATCTTTTGTTTCTTTTTCTTTCTTTTCTTTTCTTTCTTTCTTTCTTTCTTTCTTTCTTTCTTTCTTTCTTTCTTTCTTTCTTTCTTTCCTTCCTTCTTTTCTCTCTCTCTCTCTCTCTCTCTCTCTCTCTCTCTCTCTCTCCCCTCCCCCCCCCCCTTTCTTTCATGCACCAAGTAGAGAAGAAAGTGTGGGTTTGGACTCAGGAGGTCTGGGTTTGAATCCCAGCTCATGACTTGGTGTGTGCCATAGCCTCGGGCAAGTACTTCCATCTCCTCTGGCTTCAGTTTCCCATCTGTCAATAGGAATGACTATTCCTGTTTTGCCCAACCTCTCAGGGATATTGTGGGGATCATGAGACAATAACAGGTGCATACTTTGTGAACTGGACAATACTATTCCTACACAGAGGGTGTTATCAAGAGAAACACAAAGATGGCATCTCTCAAGTGTCCAACAGAATGAGTTGAAATGAAAGTCCAACAGAAGTGAGGAAAGGAATCTTGATGCAATTTTTGACTTTGCAATTTTACAGAAACCATCAGCACGTTACCTATTGTCTGTAGAGACATATTCAATTATAGATGTGTTTTTATGGCATGGACAAACTGACTACCTTTAGTCATTTAAGTTATCTTAACCAAAAAAAGATGGATTCACACAGTCATATTGACTAGTTGAAATTATGGCTCTCAAAAATAATTTACTTTTTAAAAAATGGTTGCTTTGATTGTATATATGTGTGCATATGTCTGTATATGTACATATGTGTGTTTATTTATATATATATATATATATATGCACATAGCATATATATGCTTATTTTAAATGCATACATCCAGAAATGATTTTAAAATATACTCCACATAATTTTAACCTAAGCAAATAGTTAATTAAGATTGACATGCAAAGTACAATGTTATGAAAGAAAATGTCATCATCTTTGTTGAGGAGTATGAGACTTTAACCCAGTGCTGAGTTGTGGTTTGTAAGCATGAGATTACTGTGTAGACCTAGAGAAGTGGTCAGACTGGTCTATTTCTGGGGAAAAGAGTAGGGGGGCACAGGTGAAATCCCAGCGAAAAACCCTAAAGCAAGTAGAATTAAGTGCTCTGTATGCTTCTTCCCACACATTAAAAAGAAGTGAGACTTATCAAAGAAAAAATATAAAATTGCCTTGGGTGGTTGAATCTGAGAAGTCAGGCAAAGCTGCTGTGCTGTGTGACACTGTGGTGGAGTCTTCTTACTGCACTCCAGTGTTTCGTTCCCAAAGGGTTATGATCCAGTTTGGCATGGAGCCATGGCCTTGGCACATTTAGTCACATACGTCATGACTCAGCAGTTCCTCTGCTGAGGGATGGGGAAGAGGGTGGAACCCTGCCACAATGTAGGCCTTGGTCACAGCTGAACACTGGGGACAGATGAGTACAACTAAATTCCTGCAATAAGGGCTTGAGTTTATCTGTGACCTTCAAGTGTCTGTGGTATCCCTATCTGCATAGCATGGAACTCGAACATGACACATCCCATTGAAGCTGGCACGTCTGCCAGGATTTCTGAGCACCTCAATGGAGTGATGGGGTTCCTTCCTTTTTCTGGTTAATGTTAGCTCTGCTTGGGAGGGGATCAGTGTTCATCTGGTGGTTCTGCTTCTGTCACCCGAGGTCATCATTTGGTCCTCTCAGGAGCTGACAACATCGCCCTGCACATATGCACCTTGATTCCTGGTTGTTCATATGTTTGGCAGCCTATAGACCCCATTGTCTGCCATGCTAGTTTTAATCATGCAACACATGAATGAAGTCCGTGAAAGGGAATAGCCACATTATATAAATTGCAATAATCAGCCCTTGACAGATTTCAGCAAAATGTTTGTCGATAACTTCCTTCAATGTTCTGAGACATTTTACAAAGAATCATTGTCAGTGTTTTGGAGAGAAAGAAAAATGAGATAGTTATCTATACTATTTCTCCATTCTAGTATTGCATGTGCTTGGAAGCCAACCAGATTTCTAACAGGGTTTAAAATGTCAGCCAGAATATACTGAATATATAGTAGAAGCTAAGATTAAATCTCCTTTGGTTTACTGAGATAAGCTGGACTTGGGATTAGTTGCAGCAGGGGTGGGGGTGTGCGGGGTAGGAGTCAGTCACTGGTCTAATAATAAAATTCATTGCCCTTTCAAAAATCTTTTCTTACTTTCCCCTGCAATTTGTGCCCTATGTGCATTTTATCATATCCAGAGGTAGGCAATATTCAAGTCTTTTAAATGGCATCTTGTCTGAATGTGTTCTAAAAAAATTACCATGAAAAATAATTTAGTCATCAAATAACGTAAATTTCTCCATACCATGAGAAAATATAAATGAAGCAATTTGAACAATTGCTTTATACATTCCCTAAATTGAGCAAAAACGCAGATTTCCCCAATGAGAATGAATTTGCTTGTATCAGTCCCCAAACAGCATTACTTTTGTTTTAAATTCAAATGGACAAGGTTATTTTCTGTTTGAAGAAAAAAAACATTTCTACTCTTCAGTTGCAAACAAAGCTGCTATGTTCCCATATCACTCCCAGACCTATTTGAGTGCACCAGGAAGCACTCTGGATTCCGCCCAGCATGTCAAGAATCGGGGCTTCCAGGACGTTTCTTCAGCCGTGTCTAAGGTCGGAAGAGCTCTTCAGCAATCTCTGCACCTGTCTCCCCGCTGATGTTGGCAGGAGCAGAACCATTATGGCTGAGGCTCCACAGCTTTTGTTTCTTTGTTTTTCAACAATGGCTATTGGCAATATACAGGCTTCGCTTCTGCCATGGAGCCTGTCTTAACATCCCGGAGCTGCCAGTGGTCACAGAGCTCCCCTCCCTCTGTGTAGGAGCAAAATCCTGCCATCAAGGCGTTTATGTTTCCTCAGTTCAGAATCACTATGATTGTGTGCTTTTAACTCCTGAGGAATTCCAGCTACCCTTTTATATACATGGCTTAATTACAGGGAAAAGAATTCTATATGTGATGAAGTGCCATGATTTGACCGTTTTACCTTGAATATAAATTATTGCAGTTTGTTGTTTAATTCATGAAGATAAAACGATGGAATTTTCATGATTATAGACATATGGACCTGGGTGGGATACTCAATTTACATCCCCTGCCTCAAACCAGAAATGTACATTAACGATTTTATCATTAAGATAATATATATCTATCCCTATCAATCTCACAAAAATTATAAACAAACGAAAAACTGGACCCCCTTTTTTTTTTTAAGAGCCTGACTTTCTTTCTGCATTCTTTATCCCAGTGCCCCTTCTTAGGAAACTGAGGAGGCAGTGACATTCCTTCTCTTGGTGGAAGACTTTCTCTAACGATAATTTAGTTTGATCTCTCTGTTCTAGAGATGGTTGAATGGAGAAAATCTCGAGGAATTATAGGTGTTTGATGGAGAACCAAGCCTGGAACCTCAGTTTCCCTACATCTTAACCCAGTGCTTTCAGCATTATATCACCATGCCACTCTATCATAAGATCACTGTAGACAATGGGCAAAATTTTACATGCAGCATTTTCAGCCCTTCCATATACTAGCCTCTGGAGTGTTGTCCTTGTGCTAAAATGGCATTTATCTCTTTTCTATTACGTTTGCCCAAGGCCAGTGCATATAGACAGGCTATGCTTCCCCAAAGACTGCAGACTATTTCTGCAATTTGAAAAGTGTTGTGGCCAGGACAGAAGTGGGGTAGGACAGCGGTTTTCAAGTATTTTCACCAGCATCCACAGTAAGAAATACATTTTATATGGTGACCCAAATCCCAACTAGCATGATTATGAAGATTCACGGATGTATACACAACATAGATGAAATAAATTCCACAGAAAAAGACTTGCCCTTACTCTTTCAATGAACTGTGCCCTAATTCATGCAAAAACTAAACAGTTTGTGACCCACCGAATTGATTTTGTCCCTTTTATGAATGGGACATGATTCTATAACTTTAGTCAATGGGGATGTATCTGGCTTGCCTCATCATGCTATTTCTGCCCAAACTACAGCCAAACATATTTGTTTCTTAATGTGGGACCCAGCCACACCCTATAAAACATTTCATTGGAAGCCATCTTGGTTGGTACTCAGAATGATCAAAGTACTTTCCTGCAAGCATATCCATGGGTGTGTCCTAGGAGAGCACATGCTCTTTGAGGCCCAGACTTTTGTCTCTTCTTTCAAGCTCATGAATTGTCTTTTGGGTCCCTTCCTCGTCTTCCTTCCCGAATAGGAGGAGTGATCAATAAATGGTTGCAGATCAACCTGTTCTACTCTATGCTACGACCTTGAACAAGTCACTTAAACTCTTTGATCCTTGGCCCCCTGATCCATAAAATGAAAAACTAATTCTGCTTCACAAGGCTGTTGTGAAAGGCAGATGATATGTTAAACATGAAGCTGACCTCTCAACTTGAAAGTAAATGTTAGGTATAATTATAATTTTACCTGTAAGACTGTAGGCCATGACACATTAGAATTAAATGTACAAATGACACAGTGAACTAATGCTCTGGGAGTGTTCCTGATGCTTCTACAGCTCTCTGGTATTTAATAAACTAACAAACACATTAATACATTCTAAAAGCAGATTATTAAATCTATGAGTATCCTGTATGAATTTATATGTTGCTACCTAACAAACCATCTTAAAACTTACTGACTTAAATTCATACAGACAGAAAGTAGAATAGTGGTTGCCAAGGGCTAGGAGGAGGGAGGAATACTATTTAATTGGAGATGAATGGTGGGGATGGTTGCACAACAGTGTGACTGTACTTAATACCATAGAACTGTACACTAAAATATGGTTAAAATGGTACATTTATGTTATGCATATTTTACCACAATAAAAAAGAAATAAAATATGTAGTGACTTAAAAACACAACCCTTTTAGAGTCAGGGCTTGGGGCAGGGCTCAGTGGGCTCAGCTCATCTTTGTTATGTGGTGTCTCCTGGGACAGTTCAGCTGGGACTAAAGGATCCAAAATGACTTCATTTACTATGTTGGTGCTAGCTCTTAGCTGAGGTGCCTCTGTTCTTCTTCACATGCCTTTCAACCTCCAAAGTTTCTCTATGTGGCCTCTCTCTGCAGGTTGACCGCCTACACATCTGTACAAGGCCGTTGGGTTCTGAGAGAGAAAGCAGAAGCTTCTGACCTCTTAAAGCCTGGGTTTCAAATCCCAGAAACTTGCTTCCATCACATGCTATTGGTCAAATGACTCATTATGCTAGCACGGGTTCAGTGTGGAACGACACATGGGCGTGAATGCAGAGACACACAGTTCATTTAGGGCTATTTCGTAACCATCTACTGCACCCCCATGCTTATTTATTGGCATTTCTCAATGCTCTGTCTGCCTTATCTTGAATTCTGTTTGAGTGCAGTATCTACAGATTAGCAGAATAGGATAGTGGGTAGGAGGACGGACTTGGGCATGAGGCTTCAGTGTTGGCTCTGCCATTTGTTCGTTGTGTGACCTTTAGCTAGTTATTCACTCTGTGTCTCAGTTTTCTTATCTGTAGAACGGGGATGGCAATAGTATTTATCTCATCACGTTGTTGTCTTAAGTGAGTGAATATGATTTAAAAGCTTATCAGTGCCTGGCGCAAAGTAAGAACTATGTAAGCATTTGCTATTGTTATTGCTTTTGTCTTTTTTGTTATACCACAAACAAAAACAGGTAGTGAGGTGGGGAAGGGAATATTGAGGACTTAATAAGACAGAAAGGCTGGAAACTCTTGCTTGGGTACACAAGACCTCCCTGTCTCACAGCATTCTCACTTCTCACTTACATCTAAATCCCTTGCTGACATTTAAGCCTCTTTCCTTTTGTTCTACCCACAGGAGACATGGAGTACAGCTGATCAACATCTCTCCATAATAATCCCCTGAACACCTGAAGGCAGCTGTGAGCACTTAAATGTCTGTTGAGGCTAATCTGAATGTAGGTAATTGAGTTGATGCTATGTTCAAATGCATGTAAAGCTGTGCCTAGGCGTAGTTGCTGGGCTATAAATAGGCACCACAACTTCTCTTCACCCCCTTAGGAAGCTGGAGCAGTGGATTTTGTCTTCCTTGAATCCAGGTGGGGAGTGAGTCTCCTCTTTCTGAACAGAAACCTGGATCAGGTTCCTAAGGGCAAAGCAAGCAGAGCTGAGAGGTGCCATGTGTATGGCACTCTGATGGCCCAAAAGAAGTGTTAAGCCCAGGAACTGATACTGTTGAGCAGCTAATTAGCACCTACTGTTTATTGCAGTGAGTTCTTGCTGAGCTCACCAGTGGCCCTAGTGCCTGATCCAATAGGCACTTTTTAATCCTCAGCTTCCTGGACAGCCCAACAGCATTTGTCATCCTCTCCTGTTTTGGAGTGAGGCAGAGCGCTGTGGTTATTGGAGCCAGAACGCCTAGATTCAAGTCCTGGCTCTGCGACTTCCCAGCTGCATGACTTTGAGCTACTTAACCCGTCAGTGTCTTTATCAGTATCCTAACCTTCATCTGTAAAATAAGATTGATGCTAGTACTGTTGAAAATGTGTTTAAAAATTTTTTGTAAACCTCTTAGCATGGGGAGAAACATAATAAGAATTCAAAATGTCTTTTAAAAACTCTTCTCCATTAATTTCTGAGACAATGGGACTTCTCCTGCCTATTGGACCACTCCTTCTATGCCTTTTTTTACCAACCCTTTTCTTTCACTCATCCATGAAAAATTGGCAATTCCCTCAAGATTCCATCTTTGATCCTTTACTTTTCTCATTGTGTATGACCTCCTGTGTGATTCGTGCCCTTGGTCTCAATTACTATCTGTATATACACTGATGCCTTGTAAACCTTTATCTCTAGGCTAACATTGCATTGTTGATATCTCTATCTGGATAGTCCAAGGCTCCTTAAATTCAAAAGGCCTAAAACCAGAACTTCCACCCCTGGCTACGATGGAATGGAAACTGGTACTGTACCATCCATCAACCGTTTCTTTCTTTCTTTTTTTTTAATTTTTATTGGGGAATATTGGGGAACAGTGTATTTTTCCAGGACCATTAGCTCTAAGTCAAGTCATTGTTTTCAGTCTAGTTGTGGAGGGTGCAGCTCACTGGGCTGTGTGGGAATCAAACCAATAACCTAGGTGTTATCAGCACTGCACTCTAACCGACTGAGCCAACTGGCCACCCCATTTTTTTTTTTTTTTTTTTAAGTCACTGCACTGGACAAAATATATGAGTTAACGTTTTCAGGCAGCACAAGTCTGTGGTTCCTTAAGTGAAGAGACTCTCATGAGGTAACCCTCAGAATCACTCTGGCTCTTTATCAAAGGGCAATTTCCTGACCAGGAAGCAGTGAGTGGAGGACCTGCTGAGCTGAGCAGGCAGAGAGGCTAGAGTTTCAGGCAATGCGGCTGGAATCTGCAAGGTAGGGCACTGGAGAGGAGGGAATTTTGCAGGGGGAGAGCTCCAAAATCCTTGTGGGAGTCTCCTGGGGGTACTCAGCTAAGAGCTGGGTTACACATGTGTAAGGTGAGACTATTCAAGGATTACAAGATACCAGCTTCTGTAGGGTTGAAAACTGAGAGGGATATTAGAATTTAAGCCGGAGTTTTGGCTCAGCCCAAGTGGAAAGCCACATTAATACTTTGTTAGTAACACCTCAGGCATCCAGCTGGGACACCAGAAAGATCACATTTTCAAAGTAAGTACCATGTTCTAGAGCAACATTTCTCACATTGTTGTCCCCAGACCAGTAGTATGAGCATCACCTGAAAATTTGTTAGATACACTGTTGGTGATGCAAATTCTAGGGTCCCATCTCAGATCTAGATAAGAAAATCAGGGAAGAAGCCCAGAAAATTGTTTGAACAAGCTCTTCAGCTGATTCTGATACATGCTAAAGTTCAAGAACCGGGTGGCCGGATGGCTCAGTTGGTTGGAGCACCGTGCTCTTAACAACAAGTTGCCGGTTCTATC
This sequence comes from Rhinolophus sinicus, assembly GCF_057876585.1. Classification (NCBI taxonomy): domain Eukaryota; kingdom Metazoa; phylum Chordata; class Mammalia; order Chiroptera; family Rhinolophidae; genus Rhinolophus; species Rhinolophus sinicus. Next base: position 141,256,060 of record NC_142501.1, read on the forward strand.
CCCACATGGGCCAGTGAGCTGCGCCCTCCACAACTGGATTGAAATAACTGCTTGACTTGGAGCTGATGGGTCCTGGAAAAACACACTTAAATAAATAAAAGTTAAAAAAAAAAAGTTCAAGAACCAGTGCCCTAGAGGAAGACCTATACTAGACCTGCCCTAACAATGCCTAAAACCAAGCCTTGACAAGATCTGTAGGGGAAATCGTTTGAAGGTTGAGCACATTAAGTTAGAGGGGCTTGGGAAGATATTTTGGACTTTCCAAAGATCTACTACAAGAAAAGGAAAAAACAAAGCCTACACAAGTTCAAAGTAGCCAGACAATAATTGAACTGTCTACTAGAACAAAAATCAGAACTCTTTAGAGGAAGATAACAGAATCCAGAATCCAAAATTTCTACAGTGTATCACCTGAAGCCTCCACCATTACATTAAAAAAATTTTTTAAATTACTAGACATGCAAAAAAAAAGGTAGGAAAACAAAAGTAGAAAATAGAAATTGACATTAAGATTACTCAGATATTGGATTTAGTAGAAAACACATTAAGACAACTATTGTAATGCTATTCAAAGAATTAAAGGCAAATATGTGCAAAATGAAGGAAAATATGATCTTACGGAGCAAATAAATAAGAAATAGAATCTCATCAGAGAAATGGAAACTAAAAAAAAGCAAATGCCAATTCTAGAACTTTTCAAAATAAAATAAAATTCACTGCAGACTTAACAGCAGATGGAAGATGGCAAAAGAGTTAGTAAATCTGAAGATCCATCAGTAGCAATTATCAAATTTGAAGAGTGGAAGAAAAGATTGAAGAAAGATGAATAGATCCTCAGAGATCTGTGGAACTGTATCAGGTATATATGTAATTGGTGTCCTGAAAGAAGATAAGGAGAATGAGACAGAAAAATAATTGAAGAAATAATGTCCAAAAATTTCCCAAAGTTGATGAAAATGTCAATTTAAATCCAAGTAGCTCAGTGAACCCCAGGCAATGTAAACAGAAAGGAAAATACACTTAGGTCCATCATTGTCAGGCTGCCAAAAAACACAGTAGTAAAAATAAAGAGAAAAATTTGAAGGCAGCCAGAAACGAATTGTTACGTATAGGACAACAACTATGTGGATATGATCAACTTCTTGTCAGAAACCAGGAAGAACAGAAGACAATGGAATGACAAAGTACAATTTGGGGCACATTTTTTAGACTTTGCTGAGTCTGTTTCCTGATCTATAAAGGGGAAACAATAATAATAAATAAATCTGTGGAGATTTTTTAAATTGCACAGAAATATTCTGTAGCTCCTCTACAGGTGGACTGGGATATGCTGCAATTACAAACATCCTTCAAATTTCAGTGACCTACAACTGCAACTCACACTGTATGCCCACTGGAAGTCATTGGGGGCTGTGCTATATATTGTTCTCACTCTGGAACCCAGACTAAAGGAGCAGTTACAGCTTGAAATATTGCCAGTTGCCATGGCAGAGAGAAAGCAAGAGCCTACCAAATTATGTTCTAATTCTTAGTTCCTTTTTTTAACGATTTTTATTAAAATATATCTAACATACAATATTATATTAATTTCAGATGTACATCATAGTTATTCAACAGTACCCACCTGGCACTATACATAGTTATTACCATATTATTGATTATATTCCATATACTAAAGAAGTGATCATGATAAATCCAGTAACCATCTGACACCGTACCACGCTATCACAATAATATTGACGATATTCCTCATGCCGTACATTACATCCCCAAGACTTATTTGTTTTATACCTGGAACTTTGAACCTCTTATTCCCCTTTATATTTCCCCCATTTAAATTTTTTTAATTACAGTAGACATTCAATATTATTTTATATTAATTTCAGGTGTACTGCATGTGGTTAGACATTTATATAATTTAGGAAGTGGTCCCCTTGACTAGTCTAGTACCCACCTGGCACCATACATAGTTATTACCATATCATTGACTATATTCCCTATGCTTTACATCCCCATGACTATTTATAACTACCAATCTGTACTTCTTAATCCCTTTACCTTTTTCACCCTGCTCCCCAACCCCCGTCCCATCTATCAACCTGATAAATCTAGTACCCATCTGACAGCATACGTAGTTATTACAATATTATTGACTATAATCCTTATGATACACCCTACATCCCCATGACTATTTTGTAACAACTAATTTGTTCTTCTTAATCCCTTCCCGTTTCACCCCCCCAATGCCCCTCCCATCTGACAACCATCAAAAGGTTCTCTGTATCTATGAGTTTGTTTCTGTTTTTTGTTTATTTTGTTCTTTAGATTCCACTTATAAGTGAAATCATATGACATTTGTCTTTCACTGTGTAACTTAATTACACTCAGCACAATACCCTCTAGGTCCATCCACGTTGTTGCAGATGGCAAGAATTCATTCTTTTTCACAGCTGAGTGATATTGCATTGTATATATGTACCACCTCTTCTTTATCCATTCATCCATACACGGACACCCAGGTTGCCTTCATATCTTGGCTATTGTAAATAATGCTGCAATGAACATGTGGATAAGCGCATCCCCCTTAAAGTAGCATTTTGGGTTTCTTCAGATAAACACCCAGAAGTGGGATCACTGGGTCCTTCTTTGTCTCTTGTGATAGTCTTTTATAGTCTGTTTTGTCTGGTGTAAGTATTGCTACCCCAAATTTTTGTTTGTTTCTTTCCATTTTCATGAAATATCTTTTTCCATACCTTTACTTTCAGCCTATGTGTGTCTTTAGATCTGAAGTGAATTTCTTGGAGGCAGCATACAAGGTCTGACAATTAAGTTCATGAACTTGTTGCAACGATGTTGCTAACTTTTTTTGATATCAGAGGGATTATTCATTACAAATTTGTACCAACTGGACAAACAGTTAACCAAGTTTATTTATTTGGAAATGCTGAAAAGGCTGCATGAAAAAGTTAGACGACCTGAACTTTTCACCCACAATTCATGGCTCTTGCATCATGACAATGCACCAGCTCACACGGCACTGTCTGTGAGGGAGTTTTTAGCCAGTAAACACATAACTGTATTGGAACACCCTCCCTACTCACCTGATCTGGCCCCCAGTGACTTCTTTCTTTACCCAAAGATAGAGGAAATATTGAAAGGAAGACATTTTGATGACATTCAGGACATCAAGGGTAATACGATGAGAGCTCTGATAGCCATTCCAGAAAAAGAGTTGCAAAATTGCTTTGAAGTGTGGACTAGGCACTGGTGTTGGTGCATAGCTTCCCAAGGGGAGTACTTCTAAGGTGACTGTAGTGATATTCAGCAGTGAGGTATGTAGCACTTTTTCTAGGATCAGTTCGTGAACTTAATTGTCCGACCTCATATGTAAGGGTCTTGTTTTCTTATCCCGTATCTTTTGATTGGAGCTTTTAATCCATTTACATTGAAAGTAATTATTGATAGATATGTAGTTATTGTAATTTTATTCATATCTTTTTTTTTCTTCTTTATAATCTTAAAGAAGTTCCTCTAAGATTCCATGTAATACTGGTTTGGTGGTGATGAACTCCTTTATCTTTTTCTTACAGGGAAGTTCTTTATCTCTCACCTTCAATTCTAAATGATGCATTTTCTGGGTAGAGTAATCGTGGTTGTAGGGCCTTGCTTTTCATCACTTTGAATATTTTCTGCCAATCCCTTCTGGCTTGCAAAGTTTCTGTTAAGAAATCAGCTAAAAGTCTTACGGGAGCTCCCTTGTAGGTAACTGCTTTTCTCTTGCTGCGTTTAAGATTCTCTCTTTGTCTTTAAAATCTGGCATTTTAGTTATGATGTGTCTTGCTGTGGGCCTCTTTGGGTTTATCTTGTTTGGGACTCTCTGTGCTCCCTAGGCTTGTATATGTATTTCCTTAGCCAGGCTAGGGAAGTTTTCAGTCATTATTTTTTCAAATAGGTTTGCAATTCTGTGCTCTCTCTCTCTTCTCCTGCTGGTACCCCTATGATGTGAATGTTGGTATGCTTGAGGTTGTCCCACAGGCCCCTTAAACTCTCCTCATTTTTTTTGCATGCTTTTTTCTTTTTGCTGTTCTGATTGTTTTCTGCTACCGTATCTTCTAAATCACTGATTAAATCCTTTACTTCATTTAATCTACTGTTGATTCCCTGTAATGTATTTTTCATTTCTGTTATTTTAGTCTTTATTTCTGACTGGTTCTTTTTTATGATTTCTATCTTCAACAAATTTCTATCTCTTGAAGTTCTCCCTGAGATCATTGAGTAACCTTATAACCGGTGTTTGAAACTGCATCTGGTAGATTGCTTTTGTCCATTTTGTTTAGTTATTTTTCTGGAGCTTTGTTCTGTTCTTTTATTTGGGACATGTTTCTTTGTCTCCCCATTTTGGCTGCCTCCCTGTCTTTGTTTCTATGTATTAGGTAGGGATGCTATACCTCCCAGTCTTACTAGAGTGGCCTTGTGTAGAAGGTGTGCTGTGGCGCTCAGTGGTGCAGTCTTCCTGCCACCTGAGCCATGCAGTCCAGGTGTGTCCTTTGTGTGGGTTGTGTGTGCCTTCCTCTTGTAGTTGAGCCTTGGTTGCTGTTTGCATGTCCCTGGGAGAGATTGACCTTCAGGCTCATTGGTTGTGAGGACTGGTCATGACTACAGTGGAGGAGCTGTGGTTCAGGGGCTGACCCAACAGTGCAGGATCTACCTCAGCAGGGCTCTCATGTCTGTCCAATCTGCTCTTGGGTGTGTCATCCTTGGAGGTGGCTGAATGAGGCTCCAGCTTGTTTCGAAGCTGGCCACTGGGCACACCAGTCCCAGGGCCACCTGGGAGGGTACCCGCTGCAGTTCAAGTTCAGCTGCAGCCCATGCCCCACCTGGGGCCACCCAGCAGGAGCCACAAAGCAATCCGCAGATGGCTGCTGCTCGTGCCATGCTTGGAATGCCTTGAGAGGCCAAGCCGCAAACCAAGGCCAGCTGCTGCTAGTGCCAGGCTCATGGCTGCTCAGCCAGAGGTATGGGACCCGCTCAAGCCAGGTGCTGCTTGTCTGGGTTCCACGAATCTTTGGACCATAGGAAAGTCTGCAGCATGAGCCAAGGCAGGCAGTTTGTATGAAAAAAGCCACTGGAAGTGGATTGGGTATGTCTGAAAGTTGGGTGGGGTACAGTCTCAGAATCACCAAGGCAGGGCGAACAAATGGTGTCAGCTAGTTTGATAGAGATTCAAATATGGCAACTACCTGCGAATGCATGCGGGGAGAGGAGGACTCAACAAAGAAACAATGGCTTCTACCAGCTCCTCCATCTGGGAGAAAGCTGTCCCTTCAGCCAGCCCTTGTCCTGAAGCCAGACAACTCAGTTCCATTCCCGTATGTCCTTGTTGCCTCTCTAGATGCAACCCCAGCACTGGAGCTCTGAGCCAGTTATTTCTTCGGTAAGTTCATGTGTGGTCGGTTCAAGAGGAGCGCCGGGGACTCCAGCCACCCTCTGTCTCGCTCAGCCACAATCTCAGCTGATTTTCACAACCAGAAATTATGGGGACTTCTCTCTCCAGCACTGGAACCCTGGGCTGGAGAGGGGCTGAAACCCCTCACTCTTCTGGGGGGACCTACGCAGCTGAGATACCCCTCTTGATTTTTAATGGTCACCCATAGGTCTGGGACCAGCTCATTCTGTGTCTCTGCCCCTCCTACCAGTCTCGAGGTGGCTTCTTCTGTATGTCCGTGGTTGTAGGTCTTCAGTTCAGCAAGATTTCAGGTGATTCTCAGTGATGGTTGTTTTGTAGTTTAGTTGTAATTTTGATGTGGTCCTGAGAGACAGTTGGAACTCCTAGTTCTTAGTTCTTAAAGACTCCTAGTTCCTAAAGCTTCCCTCATTTCACTGGCCAAATTAAGTCACATGTCCACATTCAACTTTGAAAGAAAGTCAGAAGTGTGTAATTTTACTCTATATTCAGAAGTAGGATATGATGGTAATTGCTGCTGGTGTTTAAATATTTCTGGTTGTTCTTTTGAGCACATTGTAGAATTATACTTCAGTGCGTGCTTTGGGATCGGTGTGGCTGTGTGACGCTTGGGCAGAAGTTTTGAGAGCCCAGACACAATGAACCACATTCCCTTCCCACTGCTGTGATAATGATCCCTTCTTACTGCTCTGAGGTATACATTGAAATGAAGCCCCCATTATCCTGTGTTTCTACGTGACTGTGAGGAGCAAACCTCCCTGGACAATCTGCGTGGAACATGTGACATGAGCAAAGAATTATTTGGTCATTTTAAGCCACTGAGATTTAAGGGTCATTTCTGGTAACAGCATAACCTAACCTTTCCTGACTTACACACTAGCTTATAGGATCATTGTGAGGATTAAATGCGCTAACGTATGTCTAGTGCTTTACACATGGTAAACTCTCAACATAGGTTAGTGATTATCATTCTTGGCCAAATCCATGTAGTGACCTCTTAACCACTTGTCTCTGACCCTTTCCCTTTCCTTCATCTACTCTACTGCCACCAAAATGATCTTCCTAAAATGCTAATCTGATCATTTCACTTCCTTATTTAAAACCCTTCCATTTCTCCTAACTTTGATGAAGCCTAAATTCTCTAGCAGGGGTCAAGACCTTCCATGTCCTGGACCTTGCCTGCCTCTCCAGCCTCATCTCCCACAGGTCCCCTGGCATCCAGCCACATTAAGCAACCATTGTTTCCTGTTTTTGTTACACCTGTTCTCACATTTATATCATCCCAAATGCTGTTCCCTCTGCCTGGAGTGCCCTTCCTTCCCTTGCCCACCAGAAAAACTGCTTATCATCCTTCAAGACAACTCAAAGATTACCTCTTCTCTGAATCTACCTGGATACACTCCGTAAGAGTTAGCTACAGTCCTGTCTTGTGCACCAATTATTCGTCTGCTTCTCTATTTTTATTAGACTGTGGCCCTCAATAGCAAAGACTGGGCCCACTTCATCTTTATAGCCCCAGTGCCTAGCCCTGTGCCTGGCGTGGGCTAAATATGTGCTTAAGGCCTCTTTATCGAAAGAATGAATAAGTGAATATTTATTGAAATTCTGTTTCTAATACAATTCATTAATTAAGACACACCAACGTGGGCAAAGTTTCCAATTTTTTTTCTTAGGTACAACAGAACCTAGGAATAGCAAAGATTTTCAGAATAAAAGCAGTGCAAACTAAGGTAACTTGTAATTCAATATTTCTTTATTCTGAAGATTGCAGTACTTACCCCAAAATTCAATAATATTGCTGTCATGTAAGTGGTAGCATAATGTAATAAGTAGAGGTAATAATTGTTATGCTAAAAGCTTATTTTATTTTTTGTCATTTTGACTACCTAAGGTACTTTATAGGATGATATTTTTGATGTAACAAAAAAAGAACCATCAATAGATAAAATACCTCAGGAATATACGTCTAATTAGTCTTCTCTGCCTGCGCTTTTTTTTTTTTTTTTTTTTACAAATTGTGGTTTTAATGGCTTTGAACATCTGCAGTCACTTTTATGGAAGGATTATTGCTGCCCTTTCTGTGGCAAACTTTTACTATTCCTTTAATTTGCAGCTTTCTCGAGAGCTCTTTATTGTCTCTCTTGCTAAGAACGATAGTCTTTTTCTGTTGAGTTTTCAGAGCCTTTTACTCCTACTTCCACCCTAAAATTCATAATCATTACCAAGGCAAAGGTTGAGGTGAGGAGGGCATGCAAAAATTAGTAAGTAAAGGAATCTTGAAATTTGGATGTAAATCAACCTGCATACACCTGTGTATAGCAGAGTACAGAGGCCCAGAGTGGTTTGGAGTAGGTACAGTATTCACAGAAGAAACTGTGCAGGTTAAGTCTTCAGTAAAAAGAAAACATGACTAATCAAGAGACAAGTGTAACTCCCAATTCAGGAAAGGCATGACTCAGGACTTTAAAACTTCTGAAAAAGCCTGGGCACCACCCATGTGGGCTAGTCCTTAGACCTGGGAATTAGAGGTGACTGCATTTAGCAGAGGGAAGAGAAAGAGAAGAGCAGAAACTCAATTCTAGGAAGGCAAAAGGACACACCCTCAAAAATACTTCTCTCTTCCCATACACCAAGAACAGAGGTTTTTTTACTTTTCCCCACCCCCCAAAAAGACCAAAATGGTTCATTTATAGTTGGTAATTTCAAAAAAGAGATTTAAAATTCCACAATAGAGTTTGAGCAATAGTACAGCCATGTTAATACTGGTTGGAAAAACATATTATGTGATGTGGTAAGTGTGTCAAAATATTAAGTTTAAATAAGTCTGTTCAATTATCAAGGGGACCAATCCAGTGTTTAGCATATTGTGTCTGTGAGAAAACATATTCCCAGTTGAAAAACGAGCTTGGAGTATAGGCTATTTTTTAAATGTGACAGCTTGTATCCAAGTAATCACCTCTTTTGAGCGCATAATACCCTCAGCAGAACCTGGCTGGCCACACAGTGGAGAAGGACAGGCAAATTAAACATTTAATGGTCACTAAATAGAAATGTCCTTTTTAATTTTTATAAAGAAATAACTGAATTGATACAAGGAAACAACAAAAGGAAGGTAGTCTCTGAGGTCAGTTCTTTCATAGATTAGGTCTTGAAAGACTCTGAACATATTGGTTATTTATTGTTAGTAGTAAAATGTACTTTAAAGAGAAGCCACATCAATTCACATAAGAAAATTAAATTGTAGTAACAAGGTATTCCCAACATTGATCAATTCAGATTGATACTGCAGTTGTCTGTTTTCCATTTTCTAAACTTGTTCAGTAATAGACCAGGGGATCTGATCACTCTTTGTTATTTCAGATGAATATGAATGAAAAAAAATGGAAATGATGGACTCTGTGGAATTATTTGTTGGTATTAAGTCAGGGTTTCAGAGAGTGGACATGTCCTCTCCTTGCATCTCCTTTGTTGGCTCTGTGGTATCTTGGAAAGCAAGTAAGTCATTATTCTGGTCCAGACATACGTTTCCCCCACTGAGTGTCTTTGTCTTTTCAAGTTAAAATCTAACTAAAATTTTTTTTCCAATTTTAGAAAGAGATGAAAGGCCATTTCTATTTTGAGTAATATTACCTGGTAACAGCAGTTTTTCCCAAATGGCAAAGAATTCCCTAATTCAGAAGTGTCTGAAACACCCAAAGCTGAAACCAGTAGATTTGCTTAGGATTCTGAAGTCCTCTGTGACAGAGAACTAGGCCAAGTGGAAAATTTCTTTTTTTTCAAGAACGACCAGAGATAAAGGTTTTCCATCTTCAAAATACACTTGAAAAGTATTATGCCCTAATGGCATGTCAATGTAAGGAGTCAGCAAATTGGTGAGACTGAGGATTAACAGTTATTTAGGGTGGTTTCAATGGATGGTAAGTAATGCTTCTGAACTCAGGGAGTATCTGTTTCTCTGACTCATGCGGGTCAAGCAGAGGGCTGTGTGCAGGTAGGGATGGTGGTGGGGGTGGTGATGTGTAGCTTTTAATATCACATTCTGAAATCATTATTGATTTTATATACTTTTAATGATAATGCATAATTTATCTTAAAATTTCAGATACTCTTAAAGCAGGAAGTGAGATTTTAATATTGATTAAACAGATGCATTGGTAAAAATGTACCACAGGTTGCATGAGGTCCATTGGGGTCCCTCATTTAGACTACTTTTTGCGAAGACTGCAGGGTTGGCCTCTTACATAGATGGATCATGATTTGCAATAGTTATAATCATTTAAAACTGCAATCTTAAAAGAAATGATCAAATAGAAATTTTCCTATCCAACCACTAGTGACTCTCAATTTTTACTTTCCACTGATTTCTGCCTTTGTTAGTAGCAAAAGGGACATAAGCCAACATCTCGGTGATCCTTTTCTATAGGAAGGTAAATTCTGTCTACTTTCAAAGGACAGGCAGCTTCCACCACCACACATTGTAAATGTGTCCAAAAAGAAGAATGTGGTTGCAGTAAGCCCCCAGAATACATAGACCCTTATAAAATGCGCTCAGCTAGAGCACAGACCCTTTCAAGTATCTTGCACAACCCCATGATGACTGCTCTGCATCCTCCACTCAAAGCTTACTCTGTATGGTAGGGGCAGACTGAGACTAAAACTGTTACAAGGGTATTTGCATCTCCATCCAAGACTTCCACTGAGCCATGCAGATTTCCTGCCTCAAATGTACGCCCATCAACTTTTTAGCTTTCACTGTCATTACTTCACAAAGAGGACCATTACATTGTCAGAAAGTTCCAGCTCAACAGTTCCCAACCTCCTTTATTGGAATCTCCTTATTAACATCAACTCATTTTTACTTTATTTGGACTTTTAGTATTTATTGAGTGAGAAAACTACATAATGGCAGAAAAGTTACTATCAACCTAAAACTGAGAATTAACTTGTAAGTTATTAATATTATCTATAGATATTTTAAAAAATAATAGTTATATGTGGAAAAAAAAGTCACTTTTCAGGCAAGACTCAAAGACCTGTATTTCTTAAAGTTCTTTTGGTTGTGAATAATAAAAACAAAATCTGGCCAGACTAGATTAAGAGCTCCAATGAAGAGTTGAATGCCAAATCTTGGGAAGGACAGGGTCACAGTCAGTGGTAGTTCATGGCTCCCCTCCAGGGTGTGGACATCACCATGACTCCTAGACTCTCAGTTCAACAGTCCAGATTCCCCGCACTTAGAAACTTACTAACCCAGTTTGGGTCAGTTATTCACTTTTAGACCAGCTATGGCCAGGGAGGCGGGACGTAGAATGTAGATATAGTTGCTGGGGGATCATCCCTGGGTATCCATTGGGATCAACAGTTGACTTTTTAGAATGTTTCCTCCTCCTTGAACAAATCCCTTTGAGAGTCTCTGAGTAGAGTCTCAGAGCTATCCTTTTCTGGTGACTCTCTTAAAAATGGCATTCCCAAAGTTTAGGAATTTGTGTCTTCTCTGTCATGATACTTGTCTCTCATGGTTCCATTCCGCGTTGGCAGTCAAAATTAAGGACAGAATAGTATTTCCCCTTATTGTCTTCTCTTTCTTCTGAGATACGAAAATACCAGGGGGACAGGGTAATTTATGAGATGCTCTTCTTTGAACAAAATTAGATTTCAGGCACACATCAGGTAATTGGACGTATTTGGCCACTATTCATCTAAAATTTCTATAGAGGAGGGACTGAGTGGGACAATTTGAAAGGGAAGGTAGGAGATTCATCTTGAGCCACCCTTTTCATAACAAGTCCAAATTCCACCCCCAATATTTTATGTGTAGTGGATACCATAGATGTCCTGCCCTAGTTTTCTTTTCCTGTTGGTGTACCCATCCCAGATCTGCTGAGTGTTGGCTGCTAATAACTTATAGCTGCCCACTTCTCTGGGAACTGCTCTCAATTGAACGAGAATCAATACACTCGGAAGGTTACATCCTCTCAGGAGGGGGAGATCTTCATGCTCAAAAACTCATTCACATTGTATAGTTTTTCCTGAAGATCACACTATATTAGTTGGCTAGAGCTGCCATAATAAAATACCATAGTCTGAGTTGCTTAAACAGAAATTTTTCTCACTGTTCTGGAGGCCAGAAGTCCAAGATCAAGGTGCCAGCTGGGTTAGTTTTTCCTAAGGCCTGTCTCACTGGCTTACATATGGCTTCCTTCGTTTCTTTTTTTTTTTTTTTTGAACAATTTTTTATTGTTCAATTACAGTTTACATGCAATATTATATTAGTTTCAGATGTACAACACCATGATTAGACTTTATATAACTTGATATAACTTATATAGATTTATATACCTTATGAACTGATCACCCCAATACATCTGGTACCCATCTGATACCATACATAGTTATTATAATATTACTGACTATACTCGTATTCTTTATGCTATACATGCCCATGACAATTTTGTACATACCAATTTGTATTTCTTAATCCCTTCCCCTTTTACACCCATCCCCCCAAACCCCTCCCATCTGGCAACCATCAAAATGTTCTCTCTATTTATGAGTTTGTTTCTGTTTTGTTTGTTCACTTATTTTGTTCTTTAGATTCCACATATAAGTGAAATTATGTGACATTTGTCATTTGCTGTCTGACTTGCTCCACTCAGCACAATACCCTCTACGTCCATCCATGTTGTTGTAGATAGCAAGATTTTATTCTTTTTTTGGCTGAGTAATATTCCCTTGTATATATGTACCACCTCTTCTTTATCTATTCATCCATTGATGGACACCCAGGTTGCCTTCATATCTTGACTATTGCAAATAATGCTGCAATGAATATATGGATGCATACATGTATACTTTTCAAATTAGTGTTTTGGGTTTCTTCAGATAAATACTCAGAAGTGGGATAACTGGCTCTTGCTTTGTCTCTTATTATATCCTTGGTTTTAAAATCTAATTTGTCTGGTATAAGTATTGCTATCACTACTCCAGCTTTTTGTTTGTTTGTTTGTTTCCATTTTCACGAACTACCTTTTTTCATCCCTTTACTTTCAGTTTGTGTGTGTCTTTTGATCTGAAGTGAGTCTCTTGTAGGCAGTGTATATAAGAGTCTTCTTTTTTTTTTAACACTTTTTCAATTTATTTTGATATTCCATATTATTTTATATTAATTTCAGGTATACAGCATAGTGGTTAGACATTTATATAATTTAAGAAGTGAGGCCTCCTTCTTGCTGTGTCCTCACATGGCCTTGTCTCTGTGTGTGTGCGTTCCTGATGTCTCCTCCCCTTCTTATAAGAACACCAGTTATCTTGGATTAGGGCCCCACCCTTATGATCTCATTTAACCTTAATTACTTCTTTAAAGGTTCTACCTCCAAATACAGTCACATTGGGGGTTAGAGCTTCAGCATAGTGATTTTTTTTTAATTGGGGAATATTGGGGAACAGTGTGTTTTTCCAGCTCCAAGTCAAGTCGCTGTTTTCGATCTAGTTGTGGAGAGTGTAGCTCCCTGGCCCATGTGGGAATCGAACTGGCAACCTGGGTGTCATGAGCACTGCGCTCTAACCAACTGAGCCAACCAGCCGCTCCAACATAATGATTTTTGAGGGGACACAATTTAGTCTATAACAGACACTATACCTGTTTCTTTTCTCAATGGGACTTACAAACTGCCCTTAACCAAAAGCACAAGAATATCTCCAGGCTAGGCGCCTTGTAAAGTAGGTTGGATTATACAATTTTGATAATTCACAGTGACATTTAGCTTAAACACCAAATAAGCACTGATCCAGGAACACCAACTGGCAGATTTAAACATTGCTACTTTGCTAGCTGCTCATTTTGAAGTTCTAATCATGGAGTCCCATGATTAGCATATTAAGGCTGCTGTATGGAATATTTTTATACCTGTGGAAACATTGTTATAGAATATGTGCAAGACCAAGTGGAGATAATTCATTTACCTGTTTGTTTGTTTTTTGGTTTTTTAGGCATCCAAATTAGGGAAAAGCAAGCAGACACTACATGCATAGTGGCTTTAACCAAATTCTTTCTCCAACTGACATAATATCAGTCCTCTTGGGTTAGATGCCATTGTCATGGACAAAAAGGAGGGAGGTAGAGAGAGTTATGTGTTATTTAATGAAAGTATAAATTTGAACAAAATTTTCTCTGAAAGAAAAGAAAAAAAAGAAGAAACTTCAGACTTAGCGTTTATCAAACTTGCAACTAACTTGAAGTAAGATTCAAAATAAATATGTGAACTCTCAGCTCAAAGACAAATTTTCCAAAAACTGATGAGCCCTTATCAAACAAGGCTGAGGTACAAAAAGATCTAAACCACAGCTATACATACAAGTTCTGACAATTAAGTTTGCAAACTCATCCTAGAAAAAGTGCTACATACCTCATTGCTGAATATCACTATGGTCACCTTCAAAGTACCCCCTTTGGGAAGTTATGCACTGACATCAGTGCCTAGTCCACCCTTTAAAGCAATTTTGGAACTCTTTTTCTGGAATGGCCATCAAAGCTGTCATCGTATTACCCTTGATGTCCTGAATGTCATCAAAATGTCTTCCTTTCAATATTTCCTCTATCTTTGGGTAAAGAAAGAAGTCACTGGGGGCCAGATCAGGTGAGTAGGGAGGGTGTTCCAATACAGTTATGTGTTTACTGGCTAAAAACTCCCTCACAGACAGTGCCGTGTGAGCTGGTGCATTGTCATGATGCAAGAGCCATGAATTGTGGGTGAAAAGTTCAGGTCATCTAACTTTTTCATGCAGGCTTTTCAGCACTTCCAAATAAGTAAACTTGGTTAACTGTTTGTCCAGTTGGTACAAATTCATAATGAGTAACCCCTCTGATATCAAAAAAGGTTGGCAACATCATTGCAACAAGTTCACAAACTTAATTTCAGACCCTGTAAATCCAATATGTACGATCTATAATTTGAACCTTAGTACGTAAAAAAGTAGATTTTCATCTGGGCTTTCAGTTTCCCTCCTCTCTAATTGTGTGCCAAAATAAACAGAATTGTTCATAGGCTGGTACATAAAATCATTTTTATAGTATTGCATGCTGTCAACTATCACATGAATAATATCATAAAGGATAATATTACCAGGAATGAGTGGTTTTAAGTATTGATCAAAGAAAGAAAACCTCTTTCACTAACTAAATGCTCTGGTGACCACTGGCCTCTCCAGGCCCAGCCACATGCTGCTTCTCAGCAAGGTTCAGTCAGTCCCAGACATGTTATCACATTGAACACAGGTGCATATTCACTGACTCCAGCATTTCCTGGTTGACTGCATACTTTTCACTGACGATGCTCAAACTGTTTGGTGTTTTGGCTATTCCCCCTTCTGAACACAAAGAGCTCTGTTGTACCTGTTGAGAGCCATCTGCAGACTAAAAAGGCCCAAAGTCCATGTTCAAAAATAGCAAGCGCTCCACCATTTACATGTCCCAATGCCATGTGAACCTTAGGGAATCCACATTAAACAGCCAGAGCAGAAGGTATATGGTTTGCATGTGGAAGATATATTTTGGTCCTAGCCCAATCTTTGTCCTCATAAACTCTTTGTAATCTTGTATTGACCGGTAGCCAGTTACCACAGAAAATGGGAAAGAAGCCAGATTTAGTTAGCCTTTGCCTCAAACGATCCTGGATTCCACAGGTCCATTTGTCTGCACTATAATGACTATGAATAAGAACATTCCTATTTATTTCTGCTGCTACATTTGCTAGTAAATGTGAATATTGACACCAAAGGGTCCAAGTCAGGCTTACAGTCTATGGCAAATATAAAAACTTTGAAATAACACATTCTTTTGGTGAAAGGATGGGAAGGCAGGCATTCGTATAGTGTTGGAGGGAGTGTAAATTGGTATAACTTCCATGGAAGACAACTCAGCAGTGGGTATCAACACTGCACGTACATTTTGGCCAAGCAATTCCACTTCTAGAAAATTATCCTGAAGATATATACTCACAGATGTGCAAATGGACACGTTTACAAGGTATTATTCTCAGTATTGTTTATAATAGAAAAGTTTGAAAACTAAATATCCATTAACAGGGGACAGGTTAAATAAATATGGTACACCCATCTAGTGGAATACTCTACAGCCATCAAAAAGAATAAGGCAACTCTCTATGTGCTAATGTAGAAGGATCCTCAAGAGACATTGCTAAGTGAAGAAAAGCGAGGTCCAGAACAGAATACAATGTTATCATGAGTGTTAAAAACATATCTGTGAAAATGATCTATATGGTATAATATATAGATAGTCATAATATAGTTTCTGTACAGACTATCTTAGGAAGATTATAACAGGCTAGTATCAATTATTGCTTCTGGGAGCTCAGAATCTGGATGCCTAGGATAGGAGAAAACTTACTTTTTATTCTTTATCTTTTGTGTGTGTGTGTATTTTATAACACTTTTATTAAGAGTGAACCCATATCAGAATTCTTAAACTTAAACAATGGGGAATTGAAGTATCGAAGGATACACATGAGGGACAAAACCCCTTTAATTTTCTTATTGCCTTTATAGAATCAATGAGTAATATTTAACCACAACTGAATTCCTTATTAAGCAAACATTTTTGCTTAACTGCCTTCTCTGTATCTTTCTGTGGCTTTATCTTTTGTTTGACTTTCAGCAATTCTGCCTGGATAGCTTTTAATCTTCTGGTGCTATCTCCGGAGCTTTCTTAAGATCTGCCAATTCCTGATCATATTCTTTTAATCCTTGCCATCCTTGAGCTCTATGGTACAGTGCTTTGGTATTTGATGGGTCTATTTCAAGAACCTCCATTGCTCCCTGCCAATTTGACGTCTTCAATTTCCAAGCACCAACGTTCAGCATGCAGCTTAAAGCTACAGGTTGCAGCTTTGATCTTTCTGCTTTCTCACACTAACAGCCTTTGAACGTTCCACATATCTTAAAGCTTTTGTATAGTTTTTAGTGGCCATCTCCCTGTTCTGGGATTTGAAAGAAGTGTTTTCAATGTTTTTTAAGTCTTCTGTTATTAATATTTTATCTACATCTTTTAAATCTGTATCTGCATCCTCGGGGAAATCTGGATGACTGTCATCAGACCATTCTTTTGGGAATATTCCCCAATCATCCCCTTCCTTCAATTCTCTGCATTCTGCAATCATGCACTATTTGGCCAGTTTTTCACCTTTCACTTCTACATTTTCCAGAATTCTTGCCACACCCATTCCTTTAATTACTTGGCCAAATACCACATGTTTCCCATCCAAACGAGGAATTGGAACTGTTGTGATAAAGAACTGAGAACCATTTGTATTGCAGCCTGCATTTGCCAGGCTCAATAAACCCTCCTGGTCATACTTATAATAGAAATTTTCATCTTCCAATCTTTCATCATAAATACTTTCTACACCTCTCCCATTCTGAGTTGAGAATTCTGCACCCTGAATCATAAATGTCAATAATTAGATGGCACGGGCATCCTTTGAAATGGAGAGGTTTCCCAGTTACGGGCCCAATGCCTTTTTCTCCTACACAAAATTCATGGAAGTTTTCTGCAGTTTGGAGCACAGTGTAAGCAAATCTAAGACAATTCAACCAACTCAGCTCACCTCCAATGTCCATGTCAGAGAAGATGCGGGGGTTACTCGGGTTGGAGGGCTTCTCCGGGGTGGAGGGGTGTTACATTTTGACTTGCGGACGCATATGGAAGTGGGCTCAGCATTGCCTGGCCTCTCAGGAGCTGAAACCCCAGAGCGGCTCTCTCTGGGAAGACCTGGCAGTGGTGCTGACCTGTTTTTATAATCTTTTAAATTTTGTAAGATGTGCAAATTTTGCTAATTCAAAAAATAAACAAATAATACATGATTTGAAAAATCCTGCCACTCTCTTACAAGAGAGTAGGCTAGGCTGGGGAAGAAGAGAGAAGCCTTAAATGGCTTATTTTTGCTGCTTCTTAGCAGCTCTGCTGAAAGTGGTGATGGAGAAAATTTATTTGCTTAACAAACACTTACATAGTACTTCTCCGTACCAGGCCCTGTTGTAAGCACTTTATAAATATTTAATTCAATCCTTATAACAACCCTAGGAAGCAGATGTTCTACAGATGAGAAAATGAGGCACAGAAAGATTAAGTAACTTGCCCAAGGCCACACAGAAAGAAAGTGGCAGAGACAGGAGTTGAACCCCTACTGTGTGGCTCTAGAATTCATGCTCTTTATAGATGCTCTGTTGTGCATCATGACGTCCTGACTGTGAAAACTGTGGCCTTGACCATCTTTAATATAGTCAACCAAAATAGTCATGTTCTAAAACATTAATGCAGAACCGCACCCCAGCCCCCTTTTATTTTTTCTGGGCCTTTAATAATACGTCGAGGCCCATTTTAAGGTGGCAGGACTTGATCAATTCCCCGAATTCTTTTAGTGTCTATACTATAAAAGCCTGAGCTCAAAGTCCTATGTTGATAAACTTCACCAAAGTGCATGGGAAAGAAGAGGAAGAGGCAGCTTTACCAAAATGATTTGATAAGGGAGAGAAAAGGACTGTACTCAGAAGAAAAAGGAGACAGTCAATCTTCATCTTGTTAAATTAGATCAATAGAATTTCAGAACTTCCAAATCAAGTCATCACATCAATGCCCCAATGAAAACAGAGATCATTTATTATGTGCAAAATATTGTTTTAACATCCATAAATATGGGAAAGATAATAAGTATTTACCATAGACAATTCAGTCTTGTCTTATCCTTGATTCACTGAGTAGCTCAGATACTTATCTGCCATCTGCACCAAAGGGGTCCTTATGTGTAACAGTGGCTAAATTGATCTACTATTTTATACATATGTACGTTATCTCTAATCTTCAAGGAAGTTCTCTGAGCAAGGCATTGGTTGAAGGCAAAATTTTTAAGACAGCCCCCAAAGATGTCGTGTCCTAATCCCTGCGAATATAATGAGATTTCACTCAGGTAATTATATTAAGTTATATGACACAGTTCACCTTAAGAAAGGGAGATTATCTGCGTGGTCCTGATCTAAATATTGAGCCATGAAAAGCAGATAGCCCTTAAATGGCTGAGAGCAGAAGTCAGAAATACTCAAAGTGTGAGAAGAACTTGATGTGTAGATCCTGCTTTGAAGTTGGAGGGCAACACCGAGGAGGAATGTGGGTAGCCTTGAAGAACTGAGAAGCCGCCCCCCACCCCCTCGCTGGCAGCCAGCAAGGAAACACCTGTAAGGAACTGAATTCTTCTAAGAACAGGAACAGGCTTCGAAGAGGACCCTGAGCACTAGGTGAGAACACAGCTGACCGACACCTTGATTTCAGCCTGGTGGGACTCGGGGCAGAGAACCCAGTGATGCCATCCGCGGCTTCTGACCTACAGAGCTGTGAGATGATGAGTGGGTGTGTTCCAGCCCTCTAGTTGTGTTCCACAGCAGTAGAAAACGAAGATGGCATTAATATCCCCCTTTTAGAGATGAGGAAACTGATGCTCACAGAAGTTGAGTAAATTGGTTAAAACTATCTCCTGAAGGTGGTGAGGGCAGGGTTTGACTTAGTCCTGACTTAGGAGCCAGTTCACCCTTCTCCCTTACCGCCACACCACCCACGACAGGGAACAGACCGACCGGCCCATACGGCTGCTAAGTAATGTATTGACCAACCAGGAGCCACGAGGTAGAAAGGAATAAAGCTCTCTCTGACTGAGGAAAGGATGACTCAGATTCTTACTTATTTTTAGAAACTAACATGAAACGATTGGCTGAACAATAGCTCAGGTTTCTGCAGTGATCTGTGGGTGTGGCCCCTATTACTGCTCTGTTGAGATGTATTAGTTGGTCTCTCTTATTGGCTACCAGCACTAGGTGACTGATTTCCAAGCAAGTGAAACTGAATGGATTTAGACAGATAAACATTCTAATAGCAAGAGGCATTTAGGAGAAGAAAAAGCCAATCCTGTGGTGCTTGTTAACATACTGAAACACACACACAAACACATTCAATAAAACCCTTCTCTCCAAAGCTCAGCTTTGTAAATATTAGCTTTATCAAGACATGTCAGTTTTAAAAGGAGTTTTAAAGAGCAGTTGCCATCAGGATCTGGTCGCAGCTCCCTGTATGACTTATCCTTCCTGTTTCTTGTTTATTCCGCTCCCTCCCTGGGCATTCCCTAGAATATGCCAAACCCTGTGCTGCCTCAGGGCCATTGCACATCTGCTCCCCCGGAACAGTCATCCTTTAGTCCTTTCCTTAATTCCCTCAGATCACTGCTCTGAGTGGCATCTTACAGGCGTGTCTTTCTCTGACCATCATATTTCAAGCAGCTGTGCTCACCACCAGTCACTCCTTACTTACCCGCTTTATTCTCATAGCACTTTGACCACCTTCTATGACTTGCACATAAAAATATTTTTGTTTGTTTGTTATCATCTGTCTCCCACACTAGAATGTGAGCTCTAGGAAGGCAGAGAGGCTTTGTTTTATTCTTTGCTGTATCCGCAGTGCCCAGAACTGTTCATGGCACGTAGCAGGAACTCAAATATTTGTTGATTGCATTAATGAATCAGGAGCAAAAGCATTGCATCTGTTTAAATAACTTGCCACTCCTGAAGTATTCCTACATCCAATTTTTTCCCTCTCTTTTTATAGCATTTGCTAACCAGTTCAATATGGAAAAGATACTTGATTGCATGGTTGTACAAAGTATAGATTAAAAGATATTTGAAACTAGAGACAATGTGGTATAAAAATGAATTCTTTCCTTGCCTTTCAATAGTCATGTGACCAGGGGCGGCCAGTTAACTCAGTTGGTTAGAGCGCGGTGCTCTTAACAACAAGGTTGCTGGTTCAATCCCCACATGGGCCACTGAGCTGTGCCCTCTGCAACTAGATTGAAACAACTACTTGACTTGGAGTTGATGGGTCCTGGAAAAACACACTTAAAATAAACAAAAGTTTGTTTGAAAAAAAAAAAAAGGTAATGTGACCTTGGAAAAGTCATTTATTTCTCTTGGCTCCCAAAATCTTATCTTTTAAATGGGGCTAGAGTCTTATCTGAAGGGCTGAAACAAATGGGGTCTGGAGGTTTCTTCCTACACTAAGATCCTCTGAAATTAGAATTCAGTTGGTAGGGAATCAGGAAATACTGGTGTTAGCCCTGCCTGTGTAAAATGTAAACTGAGTGTGCAGCATAGGTCAAGTCCTTTAACCTCTCTAGGCCTCCAGAAAAAACAAAATTTCTTTGAGCTCAGGTCTCAGTCACCATAGGGGGAGTGGTTGCAGGGGGGCAGCCAAGTCAACCAGATGTTCTGGTGTTCGCAAGACCTTGACCTGGAGTCTGGGGTACACTGTTTGGTGGGGATGAAGCTCAAGACTAAAGAGTAGGTTCAGTAAATATTTTCTGAGTACTTGCCATGTGCTGTGTACTGGGGGATGCCACAGGGATATTGCAGACAAGGTTCCTGCCCTCTTGCATTCTAATGGTACGAAACACATAAACACGTAAATGGAAAATAAATCATGACTAATGATAAGAGCTAGGAGGGACATAGAAGAATGCTATGATGAAAAGAGCAGAAGGGAACTATTGAGGTAATGTGGATCATGGAAGGCCTTTCTGAAGCATTTCAGCTGAGCCTGAATGGATGAGAAAAATCCAGCACGGGGAAGAGCATTCCAGGCCAAGGCGAAGGCGAGCACAACCTTCATGGCATTGAGAACATAAAGGGTCAGGATGTTCCAGGACCTGGCAAAGGCCGGCATGGAAAGGGTGCGGTGAATGAGAGGATAGTGGCCTGAGATGGGACTGTGAGTGAGGCCTCACAGGCCATAGTTAGAGTGCCCAGTCTTCTTTGTGCCCAGAACTGAGGACTTCCCTGGGATGCGGCACTTTTTCCTGCTTCAATCAGGAAAGTCCTGGGCAAGACATTATCAGCTGGTCACTCTGACCATGGTAAGGGGTTGTACCTATGCTGTGCTCAATAGGCAGTCACTGGAGGGGTTTAAGTACAGAAATTTATATGTTGTTGTTTTTTTTAATTAAAATTTATTGGGGTGACAATAGTTAGTAAAGTTACATAGGTTTCAAGTGTACAATTCTGTAATACACCATCTATATATCATATTGTGTGTTCACCACCCAGAGTCAGTTCTCCTTCCATCACCATATATTTGACCCTCTTTGCCCTCTTCTAATATTTCCCCATCCCCCCCTTACCCTCTGGTAACCACTAAACTGTTGTCTGTGTCCATGAGTTTTTTTTCTTTATTTGTTTGTCTTGTTCTTTTGTTGCTTTCAGTTTTATATCCCACATATCAGGGAAGTCATGTGGTTCTCAAATTTTTCTGTCTGATTTATTTCGCTTAGCATAATAATCTCAAGATCCACCCATGTTGTCACAAATGGTCCTATTTCATCTTTTCTTACCGCCGAATAGTATCCCATTGTGTATATGTACCACAACTTCTTTATCCAATCATCTAGTGAAGAACACTTTGGTTGTTTCCATGTCTTGGCCACTGTAAACAAAGCTACAATGAACATTGGAGCACATATATCTTTACAGATAAATGTTTTCAGATTTTGGGGTAGATACCCAGGAGACGGTCATGTGGTAATTCTATTCGTATTTTTTGAGGAACCTCCACACTGCCTTCCATAGCAGCTGCACCTGTCTGCATTCCCACCAACAGTGTATGAGGGTCCCTTTTTCTCCACAGCCTCTCCAACACTTGTTACTATTTGTCTTGTTGATGAGAGCCATTCTAACTGATGTGAGGTGATATCTCATTGTGGTTTTTATGTGCATTTCTCTGATAATTAGAGATGTTGAGCATCTTTTCATATGTCAGTTGGCCATCTGTATGTCCTCTTTGGAGAAATGTCTATTCAGGTCCTCTGCCCATTTTTTTAACTGGATTACTTGTTTTTTTGTTGTTGTTGAGTTGCATGAGTTCCTTATATATTTTGGATATTAGCCTCTTATCGAAGACATTGTTTGCAAATATCTTCTCCCATTCGGTTGGTTACCTCTTTATTTTGTCGATGGTTTCTTTTTCTGGGCAGAATCTTTTTAGTTTGGTGAAATTATGTTTTAATCTCTGTTTTCAAAGGCAGTCACTCTTGCCCTTTGTGTGGCAAATACATTGGGGAGGAGCAAAATGGAGGAAGCCAATTAGCCGGTTATTACAATCCTCCATGCAAGAGAGGATGCTGTGTTGAAATAGACTGGTGGCATTGACAATAGCAAGATGTGGATGGATACAACATACATTTTGGAAGTAGAATGAATAGGGCTAGGGAATGTAAGTAGTGAAAGAGAAGGAGTTAAAGATGATTCCTGGGCTTCTTGTTTTAATAACTAGGTTATTAGTTTTGCCAACAGAGGGAAATCTGAGAAGGACTAGATGTGGTAGTTGGGGGAGGACAGAGATAGAGGTATCTCGATTTCCACTGGGAAGATAATGTGATACTCAGAGTGAAGACACTCTTATTGTTACTGTTCAGAGTATTTTGTAAACAGTCACTAATTAGTTCTCATAACAGTTATTCTGAGTTGTTAATTATCTGAATCCCATTTTACAGGCTCTGAAGAAGAGCAAGTGTCAGGAATTTGCCTAAGGCTAGAGTAAATTAGAGAAAAAACAGCAGTACCAATTAATTCCTGGTAGTCCTGTGCTCTGCCAATCTTTTAAAAGAGTAACGCCTTCGGTTAGGATGAGTAAATTCATGGTATTTGGGAAGAATAAGGCATGGATTTTGAGGTCAGTAGACCTAGAATTATATATGACTTTGCCCGTTATTACTTATGTGACATGGACATATACCGGGGATACCAAAAAATGTATACAAGTGGACACTTTGGTCAACGTTGCTCAAGCAGTAGTTCGCCGTAATCAGAAGTGTCTGGATGCTGATGGTAACCACTTTGAGCACCTCTTGTAATTGCAGAAGTCAAACGTGACTTGTAGTCATCTTTTGTTACCGGTATATATTGAGTGTTACAATTTTAATAGGTTTTTCCTTTCTTAAAATGTGTATACATTTTTTTGGCAACCTCTGTATATATAAAAAAACTATCCCTGAGCCTTTGGTTTCCTACAAAATAATACTTATCTTATAGAGTCAAATACTAAACATGTTCTGACCTTCTGCTGTATCCTCTGCTTAGAAATAATTTTGCCCAGAAAATAGCTGTCATCCTATTAGAGATACTTTCTCTGGTCACGCTGTAATAAATTAGCAGCACCCCCACCCAAAGGCACTCTCCACACCCATTTAGCCTGGTTTGATTTCTCTTTATAGCATTTATTACTACCTGACCTATTATATATCCATTTCCATAATACAAAGGATTGTGCCTGTTTTGTTCTTTGTTATATCCCAAGTCTAGGACAATGTTTGGCACAAGTGAGTGCTCAATAATATTTGTTGAATGAGTGACTAAATTAAATAAAATTATACACATAACATACTTCACACAATTTCTGCACATGGTAGAAACTCAATTGTTAGCAGTTAAATACTATATCAGAACAAGAATTGGGAAACATACTCAATTTTATATGTTCCTATTTTAGCAGTGCTTCTTTGTATATTTACATTAAAAAAACACAAAAGTTTTAGGCTATTCTTGAAACGGTATTTACTAGTTTTATACTTCATTTGATTCATGAACAGAAAGACAGTCTTTGCTATTCCGTGGTGGTTCTCATTTTCATTTTGTGGATTACACTTATATGCTCATGAGAGCAAACCACTTGATGCACAAACTTGAAAACAGCATGCTCCTGAACAAACAAAACTGACTGAAGGTTTAAAAGTGTGCTACCACCACTAAGACAGGGATGGAAATTTTATATTTAGACAAATTGATATGAAAATTGAGTTATAGATGATTTGTCATCTCTGAGACCTCCCAGGGAAGAATGGGAGAGTTACACATAACTTTCCCTCTGTGAAAGCACTCAACTTCTCAGTAGTGCTTTTATTATAAAACATACATTCTTAATTTCTATAATCCAGTAATATGGGTCTTACTATTCTTATGACTGCATTTCTTTTAACCTCATCTTCTTTAAATATTTGCTCAAATACCACCCTATAGGTGAGGCCCATTCTGACTGCCACCTCAGCCCCCAGCATTCCTGGTCGCTCTTACTCTGTTCTATTTTCTTAAACCACAGCAACTTGCCACCTTAAAGTTATTACTTAGTTTACTTATTTATTATATTTATTGTCTGTATCCCTCCGATTAAAGCGTAAGCTTCACGAAAGCAGGAATTTTTATGTAAATTGTTCATTGTATGTCCCCAGGGACACAGTCTGTCACCTCATAGATGAATGAATGAAACATAAACTGCAAGACTAACAAAATATAAAGTGTTGGAGGTTAGTAAGACAAGATGGAAACTTGCCGGCCATTCCTAGTCTCAAGTCACTGCAGAGGTTGTAGTAGGATAACCCCTAGACGATGCCAGTGTGACTTCTGACCATGACATCAGCCAAGCTGTCACTGTCTTGGTTTCCTCCCATGTGTCTTTTCTGTTTCTTCCCTACACGCCCCAGCATCAGTCTCTACTTGGTCACCAGCCCTTAGCTTAGTTATTTTCCTGGCTGCTCCCATTTATTAACTGTCTCTTTTTCCATCTTCCTGATTTCCCATCTTCCCTCCCTCACTAAGGCATAAAAGGATAAACAAACAAATGAAGCAATCAATCAATTGACCAGTCAACAAACATTTACTGAGTATCTGCCATATAGGTACGTGTATATGAATCTCAAACCCCATTGAGCCGCAATGTGTCACAGAGGTAAAGAACTTCAATATCCTGGAGACACATTGCCGGGTTCCAATCCCAGCTCTACATTTATTAGCTGTGTGATGTTGGTTAAGTCATTTAGTTTCTCTGTGATTGTTTTCTCATCTGTCAAATGGAGGAAATAATAATAGTTAATATATCATAGGATTGTTAGGAAAGTTAGATTAATTAACATACACGCAAATTACTGAGAACTGTTTCTAGCATCATGGCAAGTCCCCAAGTGTTAGCTACTATTGTCCCACATTTATTCTTTCTTTCTCTCCTTAAGTCTTCACTAGAGAAGAATAGTTTAAAATGTTATAATTGGATTCTTCCATTATTTACTCCTAATATAAAGTATGTGTTTCTTTCACTTGAGTTACCTTTAATACATTGGTATCAAGCAAAACAAAAAAGAAAAACAACCCTCGTTAAGAGAAGTCTCAATGCAGTGTTTGCCAGGTCAGTATCCTGTGATCTGCTGGGAGGACCAAGTCTTAAAATATGAAAATGAATTATACCATGTGTGAAGGTGGTATGGGCTTGATTGTGTGTTAAAAGGGAGAGTTATTATGTTGCCACATATGCCCAAAATATCAAGCTCTGAAATTTTGCATTTACAGTATTGCTTTTCTCCCATATGGATTTTCAGGCTCTTTCATTGGCTTAATTTTTTTCCACCCAAAGAATTACCATTTAACGGCTATATTTATGAAGTGCTCACAACAGAAACTGGTACAGAGAAGTACTACAAGTAATAGTTCAGTTTCAATTAACCTATGCACAAATTTTCAATCCAAAAACAATCAGAAACCATGTCAGCATTCAAATAATAGCTACCATTTATATGACACTTAAAATATACCTGGCACGTCTCTAACCATGATACAAATTTTACAATCTTTAATCCTCATGCCAACCCTATCAGGATAGGTAGTATTGATTATTCCTTTGAAACTGAAACAGAGATTTTTTTTTTTTTTTTTTTTTTTTTATTAATTAGTTTCAGGTGCACAAGACAAAGCAAAACTTAGACGTTTATCATTTATATCCCTCACACTGTGTGAACCCCCCTCCCCCCATCCACTATCCCTCTGTACGTTCCCAAAACCTCTCACCTTCCCCTTATCCCCACCCCCCCGCCCCTCTAGCGAAACAGAGATTTTTAAGTGAGCTTCCCAAGGTCACAGAACTGATAAATGGGAAGGCCAGGATTCAAATCCAAGTATTCTGGCTCCAGAGTCCATGCAGTATCCAAGATACTGCACTGCTTTCCACATAGGTTCTGTGTTAATGGAAATTTTTATTTTGAATTCCCTGTGGTTTGGGGAGCAGCAACGTCTGTCAGTGTTAGGGTCTTGAGGCCTGGACCCTTTACGTCCTCAACTGGGTCCCGTTGTGGCCTGGTATGCAGCTCAAACCCACCTTGAAGTATCCCGGGTCTACAGAGAGGACACTGAAACCCAGAAACCCGGTGAGAAAAGAGGCCCTTCCCAAAACCGGGGATCAGTTCTGTCTTAGGAGTGGCTTTCATTTTCTGTACCCAAAAACAGAATCAAATTCATGCCGTGTAATCAGTGAGTTTGCAAAGCAAGGATTCCGTCTCCCTCTGATATTATCAATACCGAACATGTGAACCAGCAGGCTCCTAAAACTATTGCTGAGTCAATTCAACTTGAAAAACAGAAAATATGCTAACTGGTGTGGTGGGGCCAGAGTGGGCAGAGGAAAGCTAAATTTCTATTCATGAAGTCTGATTCATTTAGAAAAAGAAAGTCACACGCCATCAGATTGGGATTTGTGTTCACTGCACTGAGAAGTGCCCAGCCTTCACGCTCCCAGGAATTACTAAGCCATTATTTTACTCTGGACACAGAACTGTTGCTTTGCACACCCCGCACTGTAATTAGCTCTTGCAAACAGAGGATGAAGAATCGAACACGAGAGGGCCTTGGCTGTGGGCCACGCACTCGGAATTATTTATTTTATTTTGGTGAAGGAAACAGAAGAGATCCACGTCTAATAGCCTGTTCCTTCAGGGGCCCCTAATTTACGTGCCATGTGATAATAATTATGCACCCCTCAGTTTGAGAGCAATAGGAGGGGCCTGCCAAGAGACCAGATTGCACATGCTGGTTTGAACCAGTGGTGTGCTGGTAAATGTATAACAACCAGCTTCAGGAGGAGGTTGAAGGCTGATTTGTAACGTTTGCCAGTTTCTCTGTGTAAATATTCCTACCTTGGCTGATTTCAAGCTACTAATCTGACGTCTCTGAATGAGGCGTTGGGGAAATGCATGGTAGCACACCATTTCCACCATTCAAACAAAATTGATGTAAATAACCTTAAAAAAATAGATAATAGTAAAATGAAAAGAAATAATTAGGAAATGTTTTGAGTATTCACTATTTCCTTTTAAATGCAATTTATGTAAGTTTGTATCCCTTACTTTTAAGTGTGGTGTGGGGCAAGGAAGAGCTCAGATAGATCTGTCACTTCAAAATAGGGCTCACCCATTCTCATCCAGGGATTCTATGTTCTCGTTCTGCGAGAATAGTCACTCTAGCATGCCTTGCCTCACTTTACTCGTTGACAAAACAGAGAAGACCTCCCCCATTCCTGGCTGTAGAGTCTGTGGGTTATCTAATCCAAGCCTGATTTTACAAAAGTGGAAAGTAATTCTCAGAAGAGTCCCAGAACAGTAACAATAACAGCTGTGACATTGATTAAACTCCTGCTATACCCTGGCTGCCGTGCTAGGTGCATTCCACAGAGTATCTCATTTGAACCCCACAAAAATGCCCTTTTGGCATCTTAGGCATTATGGTTCACAGAAGAGCAGCTCCTCCTCTTAACATTGTGCTTTCATCACCCAAACTGCCTTCCATGTATTATTTGAGAGTAAAGCCTATGGCTTTATCGTTTTTGTATACCCTGCCATACCTTGCACAGAGCCTTATGTACAACAGGTGCACAATAAATGTTTACTGAGTTATCTTGAGATATTTAGGCTCCAGACCTTAATATGCTGCTTGAAGCCTTAGAAAATACTGCCCCAGTATTCTTTGTCATGGTCAAAGAGGCTCTTAGATTTTTTTTTTTTTTTTGGGTAGTAAAATACACCTGATATATAATTTACCATTTTAACCATTTGCTTTTTGTTTTTGGTTTTTTTGAAGATTTTTATTGGGAAAGGGGAACAGGACTTTATTGGGGAACAGTGTGTATTTCCAGGACTCTTTTCCAAGTCAAGTTGTTGTCCTTTCAATCTTTGTTGTGGAGGGCACAGCTCAGCTCCAGGTCCAGTTGCCATTGCTAGTTGCAGGGGGCACAAACCACCATCCCTTGCGGGACTCAAGGAGTTGAACCGGCAACCTTGTGGTTGAGAGTCCACTGGCCCATGTGGGAATCGAACAGGCAGCCTTTGGAGTTAGGAGCACAGAGCTCCAACCGCCTGAGCCACCGGGCCGGCCCCCATTTTAACCATTTTTAAAAGTACAATTCAGCAGCATTAGGTACATCCACAATGTTGTACAACTGTCACCACCTACCCTTTCAGAACTATTTTTAAAAGATACCCACAATAGTTATGTTTTTATTTGTTTATTGAATAAGTAACATATGCATGTGGCAAAAATGTAAATAGTCTGTGAAGGTTTGTGGAAAAAAGAAAGTCTTCCCATTCTATACCCTGCAGCCCCCCCATTTCTTCTCTCCAGAGGCAACCAGTAATCACGTCTATACATCTTCGTATGAGATAAGAACATGAACGCTGGGGCTAACTGGCCTGGGTTTAAATTGTGGCTCTACCACTGACTAGCTGTGTGACCTCCGAGAAATCACAACCCTTCTGTGTCTTTGTAAGATAAGGATAATAATAGTACCTACTTCAGAGAGTTGTAAGAATTCATGAGTTCGTATGTATAAAATGCTTAGAATTGTGCACATAGAAAGTACTATCTACTTCCTATGAGTAATGCTCTGGGAGTATGATCCTCCCAAAGATCTTAGTGCATATGAGTGAGATGCAGGTGTATATGCGTCAAAATAAAAGTCAGTGTGACATTACTGAAGGGCGAAGGATGAGATGAGGCAGCATCAGATGCTCAGAGAAAGGAGGAGATTCCTGTCTTGCCTGTGCAGCGATGAGCTTCAGACTTTACCTTTCTGGGCCTCTGTTTTCTCCCCTGTGAAATGATAACATTTGACCAGATGAGTTCTAAGGTCTCTTTCACATTTAACATTCTGTACCTGTGGCTAACATGTAAAAAGTGCCAGGACTTTTTAAGAGAACTGAAGACATTAAAGTCATTAGTAGGTAGAGAAGAGGCTTCCTCAGATGCAGTCAGTGGGACCGAGACTCCCAGGTCAACGGTGCCACCTGCTTGCCTCGTCTGGTTTCCCACATCCTCTTTTAAAGGAGCTATGCCCGTCCCTCTGCACTAAGATTCCATTTCAAGTTCATGTGATCTAGTTCTAAAAGGCCAGAGGGAGTCTTTGTTGGCTTTGATGACTCAGAGGACACTCTGCCACCTGTTTTATTCTGACTACAATCCAGAATCACTGCACTGGTAGATTATTGAGTCTTTTGCTTGATTTTTGAAATGGTAAAATTTGCCAGCTGATAACCTCTGGTTGTTTTCTGGTATGCGTGGCCAGATGGCACTTTCGGTGATAAAACTGTACAGAACAAAGTAGTTTCACTATTTCTGTATCTTCTCTGCACTGTTTCTCAGATATCAACATTTCTGCATATACGAACTCTTTTTCTGAGCCTAGAAACTGAGATATTCAATGGTGATACCTGATGAGGGAAGCTCCCAGGGTCTGAGTAGCCGGGAGTCGTCATGTAGGCTCTATGTGATTCGACACCGAAATAAGATTATACGTATTTCTATTTGGTGATGAACATTTAAAACTTCACCATGATTGTTGTCACTAAGGCACTGGTATCATTATTGTCGTATTGATAATGAATAGGAAAACTTAGTATCTTTTAAAATATTACCGTATATGATCTATATTGTTATCCTTTGGGGAAGTATAGGAGGGCAGATAAGAGAATAAGCTTCAGAGCTTTACCAAATTGGCTTTGAATCCCAGCTCTGCTCTTCGATTTGGTTAGTTTCAATGTCCATATCTATAAAATGAGGATAGTAATACTTAGTTCATACAGTCTGGGTGGATTCAGAGACATAATACAAAGAGCGTAGCTCAGTCTCCGGCACATAATTCACCCAATAAGTGGTAGCTACTACCGCTGTTGTTATAATCTTCTTTGCTCCACAAGGAAATTCAGACCCAAAGAGATGAAGAAATTTATTCGGAGTTGTTTATGCCAGAAGTGATAAAGCTATGATTCAATATGGGTCTTCTGGGTTCAAAGCCATCTGTGTTCTTTCTATAGTATGACATTGCCACCCAAAAGAACTCTTTTAGTACACTAAAAGTACCAAGTTTTGTTATTTAACTTGTTAAAGGGTATTTGTTATGTTTTCAATTTTTATTTGCTATTTCTTTTTTCTGCTTACCTCTTGAAGTTTCCCCCCCCACCACCCTCTTTCTCTTTCATTTAGTCAAACCCAAATTAGGGAATTTGAAATGAAGAGCAATAAAAATAGTCCTTGGATTTGTTTCTGACTCATCTTATACCCCAACAGCTTCACGTGACTTTCAAGCACCTACCTCTCTGAGAGCCTCCAATCAACCCCTTAGATCTTTGGAGCTGGAAGTTCTCTTCTGTGACATCCAGCAGAGCTTCTTCAGGAAAGTACAAAGTTAACGTTACTGCCGAAAGTTCAAACTAGCGAAGGAGCCAGAACTAGAACCCACATGTCCAGGATTCCAGTCCAGGTTTCTTTCTTCTCTTTGTTCTTCAACAAGAGTTATCTCTCCTCTACCCTTTTACTAAAACTAATGTGCGTTATCTTCATAATCCTATGTGATGGATTCAAGGATCATTTTAAATATCAGCAGGTTACACAATTGTGACACTTGAGACATCACAGTCATAAGACCAGCGAGGCTTCTTTGGAAATCACATAGTCAAGATGGGAGTCTCCTCCCAATGTTTTTGTTCTGGTCTTAGGGCGGTAACAAGAGGCTTTCTCGTGACATAACTAAGCCTTCCTGCTTTGGGCTGGTTTGAAAGTTAGGCAGTACTTGCCAATCTCATGGTATTTCAGTGTCTTCCTCTGGTCATAACCAAGGTTAGGAAGTGTGAATATTTAAATCCTATGCTTGCAGCCTCCATCCCTACCTCTCTTCCCACTTTCTTTCTTTCTTTCTTCCTTTCTCTTTAAGCCAAGCACACAGCTAACCCCAAATTTGGAGGTTTTCCAAAAATTAGGCCTCTTTAAACTTGATCCTCTAAAAGATCCTTTCCCCCTTTTTTCTCCCACTGTTGTAGTGCCCACCTCGCAGTGCACCGAAAGGCAGTGAATTTGCAAATGCACAGAGGAGGAATAAACGACATGTGCACAGAGTTTTGAGTTATGATATGATTCCTGACTATTTTGAGCCCATGACCTAAATCAAACAGTGATGGGCATCTTGTGTTTCGAACTGGATGTGAATTATTTTCAAACTCTTGTTGTCATTTAGACCTAGATTTCATTTCTGACTAGCTGGGATATTTTGAATTAGTTATTTAACTTCTCTGAGCTTCTGTTTTTCCATCTGTAGAATGGCTATAATAATTGCTCAAAGCTATTGAGCTCAAATTAATAATAATAATAATAATAACAATAATAAATAATATAATTGCTCAAATCTCTCTGCTATGAGAGATAAGTAAGGGCCACCTGCCTGGCACATGGCAGCCCCTTCCTTCCTTCCTTGCCCACTTAGTACTTTTACTGCCCCTCTTCAAATCGTCCTTGGTTCTTTCCTGATTTCCACTCACATGGTGGATGGAACACAGGGTCATTTTCCTTTGCCAACTCCCATTTCTTACTCTGCAGGCTGTTTAGTTCATCTCCATTTCTGCTCAGCAGGGAAGACCAAGTTTCCTTCTCGTGGCTCTGGAATTTGTGTTTCTGTTTGTTTGTTTGAAGTCTGATGTGGCAGGGGATCAGCCGGCACCTTCCATCCCTGTTAGTCCTGATTCTTCAGAGGGTCAGGTCTTCCTTGGCAGTGAGATTTTAAAATAACACGGCAAGCAAAGCACAGAAAGTCAGTTGAAACCAGCCTCCTCAAAAGACCAGCTGCCTGCTTAACCAACAGTTTTGGATTCCTCTTCTGGATTACATCTCCTTGTGTGCTTTTTATTCAGTCCTCAGCTTACTGCAGAGCTGGTTTTCACTCTGTGATAAAAACTACCACGATGGCAGCTTTCTTAGAGACTGACAACATCTTTGAGTAGCTCCAGGCTACTCAAGTAGCAATTTTCATGTAGCCACTGCACCAGTCGTTAGGCCTTGGTCACTGTTTTTTCACACCCTTGGAATGTACTCCATTGGTTCCCAACGGCCTGGGCAAGTCTGCTTAGAGCCCTGCCCTGCATTGAAAGGGAGCCCCTTCTTTGCAGTCAGATTGCAAGCAGTTAGTCCTGGTGGAGGGGAAAGGAGAGGTTTCCTAGCTCTTCTCAAGGCACAATAATTCCCCTTGGCCCAGAAGTACTGGGTCAGGACCATGGCTTCCAACTTCTTGCTGTGTACACAAGGTTATAGCCAAGAAACCACAGCAGAAGGGTCATATATTCATTCATCAAATATTTAATAGGCATCTAGTCTGTACAAGGCACACTACTAGGGCCTTGGTTAACAAAGATGAGTCAGTCATAGTTCCTGATGGGCAAAGTCAAACATATCTACACCTAATTTCAGTGCCGTGTGATGCACATAAGACAGGGCTGTGTAAAGAGTCAAGGATCTTGGGGGAAGGAGCCACTCACACTGTGAATGGTGGAGTTTGGTGGACAGTAAGTGGCAGCCCAGAGGAGGTGATTGACCAGCAGAGCCTTCAAGAGTAAGCAGCTCAGCCAACTGGAGACAAATGGCATGAGGGCCAGAGTTGGGGAGACAGAAGAGGCTGTTTGGTTTGGATCCCTCAGAAGTAGATCCAGAGACAAGGACCTGAATGTAGTAGTTATTCTGGGAGACGATCCCAGGAAGCAGCAGTAGGGGAGCGGGGGATGCAACAGGGAATGGAAGAAGGACGTGTTCTCAGACAGTTGACACTGTGGCAATTAGAGCTCCATCTCAGACCGGAGGCACCGAGAGGTGAAAAGAGCACCATGAATGATGGACCGTTCAGGGATGTGGCAAGAGATAAAATGGAAAAGGAAAGTGGAGTGAAATTGTGTGCCTTACTACCGGGTTGGGTCTTTAGTCAACAGCGGATGGGAGCCACCAAGCGACTGCAGAGTGTTCTGGTCAAATGAGCCAGGTACCCCTTAAGCAGGACATTGTGAGATGGGAAGGCAGAACGACACAAAGACACTGGCCCTGCCAGTGCACGGCAACAGCTGGATCGTCAGTCCTTCCGGGGACAGGACTCTGTTGTTCCCTCGTCTGTACTCCCAGGCAGAGCAGCGCCCTCGTGCTGTTCTAATAATTAGTCCTGCATGTCTGTGCAGACCCACCCAGGCCATCACTTTAGAGATTATGAATTCGTGCACCATCCTGAGTCCAGGACCTAAGCTCAGGGTCTAGCCCATGGCAGGGACTCACAAAGTATTTGATTGATGAATGACTAGGTTGGTTTATAATCATAGCTCTACCCAGAGCTACTTACTATGCCTATGGCAGGATCATCCTTGATTCCAAAGGGCACTGCATTATTTCATGCATTTTGGAAGTGTACTGGAAAGGTGGTGCTGAAGGGATGCTGCAAAGTATTTTGGAACTCCTTCCCTGCAAGCTCAGAGCTGGTCACAGAAGATGTTTCTTCCCCTCAAGACCTCAGTGGCACTTTGCCTATTGTCACTTCCATGGAAGGTATTTTGCCACAGTCCCAAAGTCATCATAGTAAGCTGGACTTTCCCTCTGGCCTTAGCCAACTAAGTGGCCTAGCCCCCTCTTTCTGCTTCGATGAGACAGCAGTTGCTTCTGGTTGCCAACCAGAAAAAGAGGCTATCATTGTCATTCAACAAGAGGATAGTTTTCTGACGTGGCTAGCTATGTGACCTTTCTAGAAAATCCCCACGGAAAGGGGAAATATCCTGATGATAAACAAGAGGAAAATAGAAACAATTCAGTAGCCAAAATCATTTCTGGAATGGGGCTTCACACCCGGTGATCCTGACCCAGATCTCAAGTTAGAGGAGAGTTAATAGGATCCCAACATCACAGAGCCCATAAAGAACCTCTAGAGTCATTCACTCCATCCCCCGGCTGTGGGCACGACCAAGCTGTCCACATTAAACAGCTCCAAACTTTTTAGGAAAGGAAATTCTTTATCCTTTTCCATTCAGAATCAAAAAATTTTATAGGTAAGGCTTTCAAAGAAATAATAGAACTTATGACCTGGAAACTCATCTCACAGCTGAGGACACTGAAGTAGAGCCAATACTATAAAACACTGTCCCCTGACCCAGTTAGTAACCTTCATCAGTTACTCATCACGCATTCTCTGAGTGCCCACCATGTGGACGTACCTCTGCTCGGAGGTGAAAAAACACAGCTCCACAGGACAATGTCTACACCAAGAGGGGGCTCCTAATCCAGCTGAGCGAAAGTGTTTACATTGAATTAACTATAACTGAATGTCACTAACGCTACAATAAAAGCATGGTCCAATGCATTTTGAAGTCTTACTAAGGGTCTTTTTTTTAATATAAAAATGGCTGCTAATATTTATAGCAGGTTGTGAAAGCTTATACTCTGTCTCCTGCTTCCAATCCTCATGGCCATTAAGAAATGTATTCACATAGGCACACATTTAATGACAATTGTGTAAATCCCTGAATTTTATTATAAAAACAGAAAACATACTCGTATGAGCCCATCTCAAGTTTGCAGCGTCAGGCTGTTATTTGTCCAAAGAATTCAGAGGAGCTGAACTGAGATCCGTTGACCTTTCTACTGCCTGCGACCTTGGAAACATGGTCATCATGCTGATGATAAATGGAATCAGCTGTTAAAAAACAAACAAAAAAACAAAAACAAAAAAAAAGGAAGAAAAAAGAAAAAGAAGACCATACTACTTTAACACGTTTGTTGTCATAACCAGAATGAAACACAGTATTTTTGAGTGGAGGCGTCCTATGGGTCACTGGAGCACTGACTGGTCGTCACTGCCAGAGCAATCGGCTAAGGTTAGAATGTGGTTTTATTTGAGCGATACTGTGTTAATCAGGCTCTGAAAGAAAGATGCTGGTAGACTAGACTGGTACTGACCATTCTAAAAAGAAAAAAAGTGCACTTGCCTTCCTAAAGTTAAGGCAGGAGACACTACCCAGCTTTCTGAATTGTAAGATACGAGGGGAAAACTCTTCCTAGGGACAGACAGGTAAAGATGTAAGACTCACTAATTCCACCATTGTTTTCATGACCTGTCCTGCAGGAGTTAAACTTGCAGGTGTGGGTCAGTGATGTATTGCAGTAAAAATGCCACTTACATTCTGGAACCAAATCTCCTTCTGCTCCCCTATTAGTCAGTAATGACCCAATTTCAACTGCCTGGGTGCTGTAGAGAACCTGTTCCAACCAACACATGAGATGCCCCGCTCTCCTACCAGCAAATCTCTAACCCTTTCTACAAATCCCTGTTTTGACTGATGGCCAAATGAAGCTAGAAACCTCTCTTTACTTGATTCCTCTCTTTTTTTTCTCACTGCCACCTCCTCCCTTTTTACTACATTCAATTGGCATCAGATTCTCTCAGTTCTATTTATTCGACATATCAAGCAGAGTTCAAATGCAGTATATAGAAATCACTCTAGCTGTTTTACACGGCAAGTGTTTGAATATATACAATCAGATACTTATTAATTAATTGTTGGAAGAGTCGGCCCTTGGCTGGAACGCGAGGAATGACTTCTATAGGAAACAGTGCAGAACTGGCCTGCCAGCCACCATCAGGGAAATGGGGAAGCAGGAAAGCACGCCTGGAACTACTGAGTTCGAGGATACACACTTTTTTTGCAGTCTGGGATCAGAAAGCCACCACAACCACATTTGCAACAGAGCCAAGCTCTGGCTGCTAGGTCCACACCAGCAAAATTATCGGTGCCCTGGACTCTGTCTGTGCTTTACCCACAGAGCTTAGAGCAGCATGCTGGGGTGCCACTGGGACACTCCAGTTGTTGCTGGCTGTGCTCACTGGAAGAAGCAGCAGAAAAAGCCAGAAACCTGGCCTCTTCCTCATGTTTGCCTTCTAAATCTTGCACAAATGGATCTGTTTGTCAGAAGTCACACTACACATACATGTGGAACTCGAAATGCCTAGGAGTCTAGGAAATGTCGTCTTTAACTTTCCAGCCTGTCAGTACACGAAGACACATGGGAAGGAGAGGAATGCAATCATCCACAGTAGCTACCACATTCAACATCTCTTGAACAGCCACTGCCCTATGGACCTTGTCATACCTTACCTGAACCACTGCAGTTTCCTCGTAACTAGTCTCTGCTCCCCAGTTCTCTCATCAGTCTCTCATTCTGAGCTTGAGTTTTCTTTCTAAAACACCCCGTGGCAATGTCACTTTCTGCCCCAAATCGGATCAGTCGTGAGAAGAGGGACCATTCTCCTTTCACGTCTTTTAACCATCTGGCCGAAACCCCACTTGACCAGCTGCAAATCCTGCCACTTCACCACACCCCTAGGCTTCAGTCACGCCAGATGCTAAATGCTTCCCCCATCCCCTCCCCCACATCCTGCCGCCATTGTTCATGAAGTTCCCCTGACTAAAATGCTCTGCTCCCCTTCATTTTCTCGTTTTTAATTCCCTTCAAATGTTTGAATCTCTAGGAAGTTTCCTTCACTTTCGCCCTCTTCCACAGAAGCAGAATTAATGGGTTCTTTTTGGCATTTTGCACCCATCTCTATTGCATGCCTCACTTTGTATTACGTATAGTTATATATGTGTCTGTCTTTCCAGCATCAGGGAATGGACCATGTTTCTATTCATCTGTGTATCTCTGGGGAGTGACTCTTGGTAGATACTCAATAAACATTTGTTGAACAAGTGAATAAATTAACGAATGAATTCTCCCGTGTGTCTAGGACCCCAAGTCCCACCTGACTAGCTTTTTCTCATCCGCTTGTAGACATCCCGAGGTCTTTCTCTTCTCAAAAAGTAAGCTTTCTTTTGCTCCTTTACCCATTATCTTATCACTAGTCTTCATTTGAAGCCCAGTTATTT
This sequence comes from Rhinolophus sinicus, assembly GCF_057876585.1. Lineage (NCBI taxonomy): Eukaryota > Metazoa > Chordata > Mammalia > Chiroptera > Rhinolophidae > Rhinolophus > Rhinolophus sinicus. The sequence continues at coordinate 141,293,644 of NC_142501.1, forward strand.
GAGAAGGTTGTCTACACCTATTATCTTCACTCCTTCACCACCCATTCACTGCTCTGCTTTCCCAATCCACTGAAATCACCCATGTCAACATCACCAGTTATCTCCTAGTTGCTAAAGAAAAATGATAGTTTTCAGTTGCTGACTTACTTACTTAACACTGTGCCTCACTTGACTTTGTGAACATGCCTTCCTTCTAGAATCTAATTCATTCCTAGACTAACAGTTCCATCTCAGCCTCTCTCTCCAGTCCTCTTCTGTTCTTGTTCTCCCACACTCTGGGTGACTCAGGGTTTCAAGCAACACCAACTTGTTGTCAAGACACCAAAACTGTTTCTGTGTACAGGACATTCTCATGCCTGCCAGGTGCACCCAATGAATTAACTAACTGCTCATCTGGCCTGTCTGCATGGGTGTCCCCACAGGCACCTCAGATTCAAGGAGTTCAAAGCTGGACTCATACCTTATTACCAGGACCTCCTCACTGGTCTCTCTGCTGCTGCTCTGATCCCCTGCAGTGTGTTAACAGCCCTCAGAGCGACCTCATTAAAACTGGAGTCAGATCTGCTTACTCTTCCATTCAAAGGTTTTATATGCCATCGGAGCAAAAGCCATAGCCCTTACAATGGCCTATGAGGCCGTACACAATTGGGTTCCATTATCTTACTAACTCATTTCCTATCACTCTCTCCTTCCATCCGTCCACTCCAGCTACACCAGCCTGCTTGGCTGTTCTTGAATATGCCAACAACACCCTTGCTCTCTCTGGAGTACACTGGGTGTCCAAAGTGCTCTGTTTCTCCTCACCTTCATTCCCTCTCAATGTCACCTTCTCAGAGAGGTCTTCCCTGACCACCTTTGAAATACAGCACTCTGCCTAAGCTTTATTTGTCTTCTCTACTTTATTTTTCTGTTCCCTTCCTTCCCTGCTTTATTTTTCTTATTAGTATTTGCCATCATCAGAAATGCTGTATATTTTACTTACTTGTTTTGTTTAGTTTCTTCTGTATCCCCAACTGGAATATAAGCTACATGAGGACAGGGTTTGTGCTTGTTTTGTTCACTGTTGTTTTTCCAAGGTCTAGAACAGTGCTTGGCACATAGTAGGTATTCAATAAATGTTTATGGAATGAATTATCTCTACTCCAGATCTGCTCATGTCTCCTGTCTCACCCCCATCATCTGATGCGTCACGAAGCCCCAGACTCCTACCCCCTCTATGCATCCTGAATCTTCTCTTCACCACCTATTTGGACACTACCTTAGACTCTAATAGATATGCCAACCTGATCTCAGCACTCCCTATTTAAAATCCTTCTGAACTCCCTGGCATAACAAACAATTGTCATCATGAATCGGCCCTCTCTAGCTCTCAGTTTCATCTCTGCCACTGCCATCCAACCCTCTAGCCATAGAGAGAACTCCTTGCCTTCACACCCCTGAATTCCTTTCTTTTGTTCCTTGGTGATTTTTCACTCTCCTGAAATATACTTCTCATCTTCTTTATCTGGCTAACTCCTAGGCAGCCTTTAACCCTCTCAGTTGTGACATCATCTCCCCTAGATTGACCCCTTAAGTCTATGCTAGACTGCCACTTACTTCCTGGGCTTATACACTGCAAGGCCATTGGCTGGTTGCTCACCTATTGCCATAGAATGTGAGTTTCTTGGAGACAGGGACCATATCTAATTTATTTTTCTATATTCAGCATGATGCACAGAACCTGACACATAATAGATCCTTGACAAATATTTGTTCGATAAAACAATGGATGAGCAGTTGGATGAATAGTTATAACAGTAAATACTTACATGAAACTTTAGAACAGTCTGGTGTTATTCTCAGATCCCACTTACAATGGCACACGGAATCTTCCTAACACACCTAATGAGTTGGGTACTAATAATGAACAGTCTAAAGACCCTGGTGGTCAAGTTGTTTGCCTGTAGTCACACAGTAAGTGGCAGAGACAGGATTCAAACTCAAGGGATTCAAACTCAAGTATCTGGCTCCATTGTTTTTTTTAATAGAACTTTTCTTTTTTATTGGGGAATATTGGGGAATAGTGTGTTTCTCCAGGGCCCATCAGCTCCAAGTCGTTGTCCTTCAATCTAGTTGTGGAGGGCACAGCTCAGCTCCAAGTCCAGTCGCCATTTTCAATCTTTAGTTTCAGGGGGCACAGCCCACCATCCCACGCAGGAATTGAACCGGCAGCCTTGTTGTTGAGAGCTCACACTCTAACCAACTGAGCCATCGGGCCGCCCCCTCCAGACTGTGTTCTTAACTACTCTGTTTATAACTGGTGATGGATGGATGGGTGGTACATACAAGGGTATTCCAAGCAGAGAAATAAGAGAAGCAAAAGTGAGAATATTCACATTATTTTTATGTGCATTTTATGGTCAATCTATTTGGCCACACCGCAATTCACTCTGTCCTATAAAATACTAATCTCCAATAGTACATATCAGATTAAAACCTTAACAATATTTTTGAAAACACACTTGTATTCATTCTCAATGTGACTCTAAACCTCAGGTTCTAGATGAATTAAACCCTACCTCCTTTGACACTCACTTCTAAATATTGAGATCATAACATTTAAATGTATATCCACATTCTCTCATTCATTCAACAAATACTTATTGAGTGTTTATCTTGTGCCAGGCACTGTCTTTCTGCTGACACTACTGTTACTAGAATACATGCACCCATATATAATATAATCACAGACATGCATAGAATCTTTGGTAGGCCATAGGCTGCTGTGGTTAGGATCACAGGCTCTGGAGCCAGACTGCCTGGGTTAAACCCCAGCTCTGCCACTTTCTAGTTGTGAGACTTCAGCAGTGTCACTTAACTACACCATGTGTTGGTCTCTTCATCTACAGAATGGGTGTAACAACAGTCTCTATCTCACGGGGTTGTTGTGAGAATTAAAATACATGTAAAGTATTTAACACAAGTGTCTGTGTTACATACTCTAGTAGGCACTTAATAAATGTTAGTAATTTCACGTTGACAATCTTTTCAGATAAGTTATTGTTGAATGATTGAGCTCCTTATGTGAGGCTGTTTTCCATTATAAAATCAAAAGAAATCTGGAAATCTCCTCCGGTGGAGGAATAAGTCTTAAAGGGATATAAAGGAATTAACAGCATTTGTTGCCATAACAGAAGAATTTCTTGAGTGGGTCTTGGAGGGCCTGTAATTTACATTAGTGCTCCTTCCATCCTAGTGGGCAGGTAGAGGGGGGAAAGCCTTCAGCCTTACTTAGCAGGCGGGCTTTGGCAGAGCTATTTGCGCAGGAAGAACAAGGTCAAGGGACTCCTTGTATCGAAGGTCTTTCTCCAAAGGAAGGATTTGGCGTCCGAGATTAATGTCTGGAGTGAACCCCTGCTATACTTAATTCCCTTTTCTGTGAACTCAGTACATTTTTAAAATTCACTCAGGGGCCCTCCTATGGTGCGGCATGGAAACCACAAACCCAGACGGGCGCCCTTCTGCCCGACTTCTGAACGGCCCTGCCTCAGCCTTTGACTGTGGGTTGATGACTGCATTCTAGGGTTAGGTGCTGGGCTAAATCCCTTGGATTAAAGTGTACCTAGGAATAACTTGTCTTAAATTTGCACACAGTAGATCCAGTGTGGATATAACATAAAAATTAAAAACAAAATATTTTTTTAAAAGGCTTCTATGCGTAGCGAGTGGCCCCCAGGTTAGGGAAGGAGAGGCTGTAGAAACAGTGAGGTTGAGCGGGCTCTCTGGGTCAAGTTCCATGATCTAGATTCCAATAGGTTTATTTTCTGAATAATTTCTGTTGGGAAAAATATCAGCAGATTCAATAGAAAGTTTGGGTTTGGGTCAGTGATTTTATCCCACCTAACAATAATTTTTCTGTTTCAGGTAAAATTAGGGGAGATAAGGGAAACAAGTACAAAATAAAATCATTGAGAAGATATTATTCTTTATCCAACTGTAAGACAATACCTAAAATGTCGGCTCTCATAAGAAATAAATAACAAAACCTCCCTTCCCCCAAATAGTCAATTGCTTACCATGACCTCACCACAATCACAAGAAATTGTTATGCAGAGTAATAATAGCAAACAGTTAAACAGTATTCCTATGTGCCAGGCATTGTTCTAAGCTCTCTGCATGTATTTATTACCTGCCTCGTTTAGGCCTCACATATACAATAGTACATGTTCTTTTTGGTCTTTAAGAAAAATAACTAACATGTATTGAAAACGTAGTGTGTTGATCGCTGTGCTTTTATGTGTATCATATTTGATCATCATGCTGACCTTACAGTTAGGCCTTGCCATTGGCAGCACGCTGAGTCTTAGAAAAAGTTACGTCACTTGCCCATGACCCCCCAACTGCCAGGATATAAACGTCAGTCTTGCTGACATCAAACCCAAACTCTTTCCGTTGCTGCCCTTCTGTTTGTCATAGAACTGGAAGTGTACTCTGTGGGGTCAGCACATCACTCTCTTCTGGGGCACAGATCTTTGATGGTGTTCTTTGTGGGTTTCCATGACTCCCAAATGAGAAATGTCCAGAAACGGGCCAGAATCTCCTGGCTACATATGAGCTAAAATAATCTTTTGGAACTCCTGGATTCTGTACCTTCACGGGGTATAGTAATCACAGTTCTAGTAGCAGGGCATAGTAACAAGCAGTACAAAACCTGACTCTGCTTCCTACTAGCAATCCTATTCTGAGCCACAGGGCAACGCATATGATTTGTGCTTTACCCATATTTACCTCACCCACATGTGATGATCAAAGGTAATAAATCTCACTGAAGATGCTATGTAGATGATTGGTTATTATTAGTATACTTTGGGTCTTTACAACGGTCTGAGGGTTACTTCTGTTGATAAGGGTGTCTTAGAATAGTGTTATTTGATCTAAGATTTATATATGGGAAAGACAATTCTTTGTGAACCATGGAGTAGGTGTTTTCCCCGGTACAAAAGGAAATGCTATTATTTGAGTACCTTCTCTGTGTTAGGAATTGTGCTAAGATTTCACCTCTCATTTAACTCTTATAGAAATCCAGAGAGTTCATTGTTATTGTTTTGTAGATGAAGAAACTGAAGCTAAGAGCAGGTAAGCAACTTGCCCAGCTTCCCATAGATAAGACGTAAAGTTGAGATTCAAACTCAAATCTGTGAGAAGCCGCTCTCCATGCTGTTTGTATTTATTCTAGCACATTGCCTCTTGGGAGAAGGGGAAGAAGGAAGCAGAAAGCAAAAGGAAGGGATTGCACACCTGAAATGCCCCACGAGCATAGGGTTTGCCCGATACTACTACTCCTACTACTAATAATAAACCAGAAAAAAGAAATAATGAAAGCTCACATTACTTTTGCCATAGCCTTCCACTTAAAAAAAAAAAAAAAAAAAAATCTGTTTCGTTTATGCCATGTTCCTGGGGAGGGCAGTGGGTAGCAGTTTGCAACAAAAACTATACCCATTTATTTAATAAGTGGCAGTGAGCAAAACTGAGAAAGAAGCAGCAGAAGTTACAGGCAACATTTGAGAGAAAGTAACCAACTCAGAACGGCCATAAGGACTTGTTTCCAAGGAGCTAGGCCTCCTCAAGGGCCATCTTTTCTTGACTCCAGCTCCAGTTCACCTGGAGTTACTAACCTTTACACTTTTCAAACTTATTTTATTATTCTTGGTCATTATTCCCCAGTGCTTCCTATGGAAAAACCTGTTCAGAGGTAGAAAAATCTGTGAGCCTAAGAATGTCCCCTCTTGAATTCTTTAACTCAGAGACTGTCCCTGACAGTGAGAGGCCTGTAAGGCCACAATCCAGATACTTCTGGAAAAGAAGAGAAAGGCTCATGTAGAACTGGAGTTTTTGTAAGTTGTCTTAAAATTGTGGAGTCCTTGTTGATGCCTGGTACTGTCAATCCTTAGATATGGTGAGAGGACCTTGGAGTATTCTGCCTGCCTGTTGTTGATAGTTCACTCTGGTTAGTATTGACAAGGAATGAATCTAAAACTCAGAAAATGTTTATTTGATCTGAATTAAATCTTGCCATTGGGAAGATAAAAAAAATCAAAGGGATCTAAAATATTTCAGAATTCTTGGCTAGTTTTAAGGAATCATTTTCCCTAAGGGTGGCAAATGCGGCTTTTAGATTTAACTAGAACTGCAAACTAGTCCTAGCCTCATCATGAAATGAAACCTTGAACTAATTGACCTCAGTGTCTTAATCTGCAAAATGGGTGTAAAGTAGTGCTTAGAATTGATTTGTAAGGTCAGATAAGATGAGGTGGGTGAAAGTGCTTGGTAAACTACAAAGGACCTCATTGATGTAAAGGGATTTCTTCTTTAAAAGTGAAGCTAATTGGAGGAAAAAGGGTGTCCTGTCAGCACTGATCACATTTTAACTATCAATAATCACTTTTCAATATTCATGAGGAGTTTAAAAATCATTTCCCCGTATTTCACACTGTTTTTCAAATGTCAATGACCATTATTTGTGTAGCATGGGCTTCTAACTGAATAGGATAAGGAACTATCCCAGGGACAGACAGAAAATCAAGTGCTTAAATCCTAATTAAAATGAAGCACACATCTAGGGTTGATTGCTGGGTCCTGAGTTTCCTTTGTATTAGTGAGCTTCATGGAATGTACAGGCCAAGTTATTTCCACATAATTTGTGAATTTTGCAATTTTTAAGTGAGATGAAAATCAGTTGGATGCTCCTTTACAGGAACTTTCTTACCATTGTATTCAAGACTGTCCACAGTGTAAACTGTTAGCAAAATTCTCATCATTGGAATCTTCCAGAAACTGAGGCTGGGAGAGGTTTAAAAAAAAACACATGCTCATGGCCTTACTACTGCCGGAGTCTAGAGCCCACTTCTAACTCTGACCACTCCCTCTCTCCTCTTCAGAAGAAAAGCCACAGTACAAATATAAATAATAGTAATAGTAGCTAACTCCTGTGCCAGGCACTGTTCTAAGCTCTTTGTATGTATTAACTCATTTAACCAGCAAAAAACATTTTTTTGTACTAGTGCTTCACTAAAATAGCCCAATGAGAAACAGTAGTTTTTTTTTTTCTCAGTTGAATGACATTGCAACCCGAAATCACAACTCCGTTTTAGGTTCCTGGTGGTGCCTGCTTCCTCTTCTAGTTTGTTTAGTCACAGAATTCGATCCTGTTGGCCGATTACGCGCCTACAAACAGGCTTAGCGCTCTGCTCTATTGAAATGCGTGAAGCTCCTTAACTCTTGTGTAAACAGGTAACGCGAAGGGGTGGGGCACAGATTGCGGGCTTCTTTGGGATGAGGATGGGGAGGGGGTTAGAACCATCTCCGCAGAGATCAGGAAAGGTTAAGGGAGGGCTTAGCTGCTGTTTTTAAATGTAGTGGGGTTTTTTTGTTGTTGTTGTTCCCTTTCTACAACTAGCTGTAACTTTACGGCAGAGCGCATTAAAATGAGCCACTTCTGAACAAGCAGTGCCCAGGCCCCAGGCCCTGCTGCGAAGGCCCCGGCAAAGGTCAGGACTTCGTCCGCGTGACGTTCCTTCCTGCGTTCGTCCGAGCGCTGCTCTGCTTCAGGTAAGGACACTCTGGGAGGTCCCCCCTTCCGTCAGCCTCTCCGCGGTGCTCGCTCTGACCCTACCTGGTTAAACGACATCTTTACTAGGGGGCAGGACGGGGGTGGGGTGGTGCTGATCGGCTCGTGATTCAACCGCAGGTTCCTTATTCCTCAAACATGGTTCTGCTTGGTTTCTCTGAACAGCCGAAAAGGGACCAGGCGTCTGATTCGGACAGATGTCCTCAGGTGGCGCAGGTGCCACTTCTGGGGTCATCTCTGGATGTCTGAAATGGATGTGACTTTTTGAGCTGGGAGAGAAATCTGTCTGGCGAAGTCTCCAAATCTGTCCCAACGAGGCAGATTTATTTTTTAACCTTCAGCAAAGGTATCTGGGCTCCTAAAACAACAGGAATGTTGCACTGGCCTTTAGCCAGCGGAGGCTCAGCGAGCAGGATAAAATTTCAGTGCAGATTTACGGGAAGTTGGGGAGTAAAAATCTGGTTTGGTGAGTTTAGGGAAGGGAGTAGACGGGAGACAACCTTGCTACTGTGAGGCGAATGGCCTCGGCGGGGGAGGGCAGCCGGAGGAGGGAGGAGGGAACAGGGAAGAGCTCGGAGACCAGTGGCTGAGCGCTCCCTGTGCGCAGCGCCGGAGTAGCAGGGCTCCCGGGCCGCGGGTCTCCCCGGGGTGCGGACCCGGCGCCGTTCTGCCAGTGGGATCGCCGCACTTTCAAGTTCTGGTTCCCTCCGGGAATTGAGCCCCAGAGAGCTGCCTTCTGGTTCTCGCTCCTGCTTCCCACGTTGGAATGTGCAGCTTGGGACAGTGAGAAGCAGAGGCTCGGGGAGTTGTCCTCGTTGAGAGTTTCTCTCTGCAGGTTTCCAAGGTTAAGAAATTCTGACAAACTGGAATTCCCAGAGCCTGGGAGTTAAGCCTAAAACGACCTGTTGCTTTAAGCAGCGCGGTGGGGAGTAGCTGGACACTCCTTATTTTGGTTTTACATTAAAAAGAGGGAGGCCGAGAAGATGTTGTAGGTTACTTGCTAGCCGTGTAAATTGCTGCCGGGCTGTGAATGAATGGTGTTAATTTCTGAAGTGGGCGACTACAAAGGTAAGGTGGTTTTCGGCAATCCTAACTACTGTCCCTTCATCTTACTTTTGGGTCCCTGTTTTGCAATTTTTTTTTCCCTTTGCTTTCTTTAGCCCTCATCTGCTTCATTCTGCCACCTTCCTTCAGACTGGCATATTTAGTGGGTAAGAAATGGTTTATAAAAAGATTTTTAAAGTGTCAGCTTCTGGAAAAGCCGGAAAATCATACACAGTCGGCCCCACCATGTTTCCTGTGGTGATCAAAACATTTTCTGTATAAAAAAAAAAAAGCAGATTTTTTTTTTCACCCTTGAAAACACATAATTGGGCTCTCCAGAGACGTAGATGACTTTTTATACTCAGATTATTAAAGTGAGATTGAGGAAACATTCATGACAGGCATCTATCTCATTGAAGTGTTAAGGACGGTGGGGGATGTCTTCCTGTAGTAATTTACCTCCAAATGTAACAGTGAGTGGAGACTTACTTGTTTCAAGTTAAAAATTCAATCTGCATAAAAGTATAGGACTGATGATTATGACAGCTGACAAATTACCAGTCACCAGATATTTAAGAAATCAGTCACAATAAATGAAATGGAATTTTTTTCAAATAACCGATTCCTTTTTTACTTAGATAAAGTTCATCTACTCTTGGGTATTGTCCCAAGGCTTCTTTCTTTCGGCTTATCAAAGCGATAGAAACATAGTGTCCTCAAGCTACTTACTTATAGGCCATACTGCTTTGAAGGGAAAATCAAGTCGTTTTTTTTTTGCTAGTGGCATTTTAATGACTCACTCAGTTTTCTTTATCAGGAATGTACATGAGAAATGGTATTCTTTAAAATGTTTAATGCTTGAGTCGCATGAAGTTTTCAGGGGAGAGAAAGCAAAGAGGTGACAACACAGACATGAAGAGGTTGCTGCAGTTGGAAGCACAATTACAGCTAGACCAGGAGTGCTTGAGAACTGCAGGTGCCGATTCAAAAAAGGTAAAAGGTTGTCAGCGGCATAAAACGCAACCTGTAGACAAACCCGCGTACCCAACCAAGGCAATGAGATAACACTTTGGGAGATTATGTGGCTATTAATTTAAACAATACTCTTTGTCAGATTGATGATCAGAAATATTGGAGGGAAACAAAACCAAACCAGTCTGAAAGGGACACAGGAGGAGGGAAAAAAAGAAGTTTGGGGTTTTGTATTCTCTCTTGTCTACCTTACCCTTCACCTTGTTCTGATACATATCCCGCTGGCCTCTTTGACTTAATTACTGCACCCTGGGAGAATGAGGAATGAGAACTTTCACAAGAGCCTAGCTTCATTATTAACTTTCAGTATTTGTTAAATGAAGAAATAAGCTAGAGAAACAAAGCTGCCAGCCTAATTCTGCCGTGCTTCTTTATCTGTCTAGGCTACACTTAAATTCATCTGATCAAGAGTTTTTTTGAACATACTATGCTGAAAAAGAATCAAATTTTGAAGATTTTTTTTATCTTCCTCTTTGTTGTTGAGTTTTCAGAAGCTTGTAGGATTGAAAATTTGGCATCATTTTACTTCAGTCTCTAGTTTTAATAGTCAGTGTATTTATTTTTGATTCCCCAGTGTGCTGTTCTAGACTAAATTTTGAAACAAGTTGGTGACACTGAGGCTGAAATAAAGATACAAAGCAAGGAAACAGTGCTTCTGGCCATATATATATACACTTGGTCTAACTAGCATTGAAGACTACTCACATTTTATCCCCCCTCACATGATAAGAACATTCAGATTTGACTGTTGTCTTTGGTTTACTAGTAACAGAACCTGTTCTGGGTAGTTTAAACAAAGATTAGAAGGTTAAAGTAGATGAAGTTATTCTCTTACAAAAAGAGTTTGCTTTCCAAATTCTACTCTTGACTGAAGATTAAAAGTAAATCATGTCTCCAGTGATTGAGCTTTGACTGCTATAAGAACATATTTGACTATTTCAGACAGGTTTCCACCTCTACATTTCAAGTCCCTTCTGAGTTTTCAGGACCAGGCAGGGGAATGAATGCAGGGGTGCTGGTGCGGGGAAGTGAGATCTCTTCAAAAATGGATCCAGGTTCAGGTGAAACTGTGATTAGGTTTTCGCAGAGAATGTATAATCCTAGGGAAAAAGACCCACAAAAACCTTACTCTAAGAGGGCTTGAGTTTGGGATTCATATGACTAAGAAAAACAATACAGTTTTCATGACTGTAGAATTTATGCACCAAACATTTATGAAGTTACAATGAAGATGTAATACAGTTTAAAAACGGGTTGTCAGAATAATGCCAAGTTAAAGGTTATATTGGAACGTCTCAACTGCTGGCCTGATGAAGAGATAAACTTTTCCTCTTGGGAGCAGTCTCTGTGTCTTATGATGATGTTGATTTTCTGGTTTAATATTGTTAAGAGGTGTGTGTTAGTCTAAACAACCACCTGCTCAGAGTAATTGCTTCAAAGAGCAACTGGAAAAAGATTTTCCGTAATGACAATACAGATGACTTGGTTCATAAGATAGGAGGCCTTTAGAATCTCTAGAGAACTGGTAGAAATGATAATAAGTAATTGTTCAGTTGCCACCTCAAGTTGTTGGAAACATCTCATGCTGGAGGGATTTAGGGGGAAATGGCACCCTGCCACTTTTTGTGTGTGGTCGTGAATCATCTTGTCAGTAAAACACTCCGGAGATCATCTGAGCTTGATTTCTGGTTGTTTCTACTTCTCTCATAGTTGCTTCCCCTTCTAGTCTGTCAGTATCCATATGGGGAAAAAGAGACAGGGAAAGATATCTTCCCTTTGAAGTCAGTGTACCCCCTCTTTTCAGAAACTCTTATATTATGCTTTGAAAAAGGGATGAGGGAGGAATTTTCCAGTGAAAGTAGAAAGAAAGAGAGTGTCTGGAGGAATAAATGGTCAAGAAAAAGGTGAGTTCCAAACATTGTTAGTAATGTGGAATTTACCAGAAAGCTCACATGGAGATTATCAGTGCCCTCAAACTATTGCAGGTGAACTGGCAACTGTAGGGATTTGAGGCTCATCCCCCCCTTTTGTAATTCAAATGCTCCTAGTACACTGCAATAGATGGCTAATTTAAATGAGTTCAAGATAACCATCTCTTGGTACAACTAAAAGTAAACTGATTACAAAAGACTCAATCACACTCCCACTCCCACTCTGCCTTTCCTCTACTTTCTGCAGCGATTTAAGGACACCTGGGGAAAAAAGTCACAGTTCAGTTGCTGTAACTTATGTAGCTGAGGAGAGCATTTTTTGTTGTTGTGGATTTTCAGTTTTCATCATCACAGGAACTTAGTTCCTTCAAAAATGTTTTGTGAGTGTGTTTAGACGTATGCAATTTATGTGTTTGAAAAATACAAAGTATAAGTAAACGGATGCTATAATAGAAATGATTGACTATAGCTTATGGTTGCCCTTTTGGTAGACCATATCAGGGTTTGTTTGTTTTTTTCTTCTCGTATCAGGTTCTAAGAAGGGTTATCGTTTTAGAAATCAACAGTACAATCCCTACCTTTCCGAAGGCCGTTTAAGAGAGATGACATCGGGAGAGGACAGAGTGTTAGTGTAACTCTGAAAACGCTTTGTGACTTTGAAAAATTGTCAATCCTTTGGTCTTAGCAGATTCCTGGTAGTGCAAAATATGTACCTTATTTATAAATTACAGCTATTCACACTAATCAAGAAAACAATCTCTGGTCTCTTCAAATCATGATATTTGTCTTTGGGGATATTGTGTATTTGTGGTTCTTAGGAACATGGCGGCCCAGTGCAAAGACCACAATAGGTGCCCGGTGGTGGGTGTATGTTGAGTGAAAGGGGAGTTGCTGACAGTTTTAGCCTCCTGATTGTGCTTTCCTTTGGATAGTAGTCAATGCTGCTCATACTGAAGTTTCCACAAGCTAAGGAGAAAGACAAACTGGTCCCAGAAGCCATGGATAACCCACACATGGGCGAGCAAGAGTTAACTATAGGTACCAGTGGGCAGAGGGTGGGTGTACAATGAATGTGGGCCATTGTGCAGCTGAAACAGGAACAGGGTGCCTCTACCTGACCAAGGAAATGCCAACCTGTAAAAATAATAAAAAGCATTTAGCTTTCAGAGTGCTGAGACCTGGCTTGGTCATTTTTGTAAAGCATTTCACATTATGCCAAAAGGAATAAAGAAGTGTTTAATTAATAAGATTTTTTTTCCCAGGTGTTCTTTCTCTTAGATCAATTTGATTGCCATTCTGGAAAATGTATATTTAGGTCTTTCGAGCTCAGGTGAAATATTCCTGTTTGTAAGAGTAGGGATCCATGTTGGTGATGGTAATAGCACTGTGACTTTTGAAAAGACGGCTTAAGTAGTATTTCTTTTTGTTTGTTGTCATTTATTTTTAAAAATAACAACATGGTTCTTGGTACACCAAGCCCTTGCCAAGATTAGGCCCATCTTCTCAGCAGCTTTCTCAACACAAAGTTGCCTTTGTGTAACTACAACGGGGAGGATTTGGTGACACAGAAAACTCAATGGGGCACTGCAGCTTATTATTAACAGAAAATTCAATGGCCTCATGTATTTGTTGTTTTATTTTTTTTTAATACTCTCCCAGCTAATATCTGTGCTTTGTTTCTCCATGCTGGTGATCTTACTATTTTAGACTTGCCCAGGGAAGAATGTGGTGGCTGCAGACTTACCTTGGAGTTTAGTGAGATTGTAGAAGACTAGAGCTGCTGCATATTGGTGCAGAGGAAAGCTCAGCTTGGTGGGCTGGTTTGTTCTCAGAGTAATCAGCAAAACTTGGTCACACATGGAGAAAAAGAAAAGGGAGTTAGCCAGAGTGAAAATGATAAGTTGGGAGAAAGGGATGACTGTTGGAACTAAATTTAAACTCCGTGGCAGAGTGGCTAAGAAGAGAGACGGCCTTCGTTCAAATCCTGGCTCTGCCCCTTATGAACTGTGGGACTTTAGGCAGGTTACCTAATCTGTCTGTGACTCAGTTTTCTCAACCATAAAATGCCCACCTCCAAGGGATGTTGCAAGGATTAAATTGATGAATCTTTGGAAAAAGCATTTTATTAAAATACAGTGGGCATATGATATTGGATTAGTATAAATTAATCGAGTATAGGAACAGAGGTTAGAACAGTGCCTGGCATGTAGGCAGTATGATATGCATATGTAATTCATGTTTGAATGCATTTCTGTGTTTGAGTTCTTATCTCATCACTACGCGATACAAGAGTTTTCTTTTGTGACCTCTTCTGCTGGTTACAATGCAGGATTCTCTTCCTAACATCTTGGCTTTGACTAAACGGCCGTTACCATTGTGGGCAGGCACTATTTTGCTAAGTTTCCTTTGGTTGTTGTATCTTAGTAGTATAGAGAAGATGTTACTTAGAATCACCAAGGTGCATTTTTTTTCTCGGTAAACTATGAAATGTTGATTAGAAACAAAAGGAATGATGCTATTATACATATCTGTTGCATGAAAGACCTGCTAAGTGTGTGGCTGAAAATGGAGCATAGATTCTGGAGATGGCTGATGCAAAGTATAAATTTTCTATGTGAAAGAATTTAATACATGCACCTTAAGCATTTAGTACATGGACTACAATTAAGAATTGAATACATCCAACTTATTAATGACTTTCATTGGTTATGACTTTTATTACGTAACTGGTCATGATGATAATATATGAGACTTTCTCAGAACTGCCACAGAGCCTTATCTGTGTACTTCTCATGACATTTTATATCACTTTTTACTTAAGTATATATACTGTTTTCCCTACCAGACAGAAATGAAGTTCCTTAGAGGCAGGATTTGTGTCGAATAATGTTTGCATCTGTCCATGTCCCTAGATTATTGTTGAGTGTTCAGTAAATAATATAAGAATTTCTTGCCCAAGTACATTACCAGTATACACACGTAATGGCAGTTTTGCATTCTGTGGGTATGTATTATACATCATAGTTATTTGAATGACTTTATTTTTTCCAGAAGTATTTTACAAAAAATTGTTGGATAGAGGAAATCCAGTGCAACTGTGTGAACTCAGGCAGGAACGAATCAGAACAGAAACCCTTTACACAGCCAAGCCTCTGAAAGCACGGCAGGGTGGGGGAGGCCCGGGGTGGCGAGGGCCGATCTATTACGGTCGGTACTTGGCTGCCCATCACATTGTTCAAACATTTGTACCTCTTTTCTGATCTTTACCATCCGTGAAAAGGCTCAGATTTGTCACTAGGCAACTATGAGAAGGGGGGGAAAATACATTTCCTCAAAATCAGAAGGAATTTAGAAAATCCCTCAATTTAATTTCTTAATTTAATTTTAGAAAATACCGTAATTTAATTCCTTAAATTAAATAGAAAAAAAGTACAAATTCTCAAAATTAGAGAAAATGAACAACAATAAAATCCAAGAGGAAAAGAACAGTATCAAGTAAATATACAGCTCTGTGAGCCACAGTGGTGTAATTGACCTGGTGGGCTGGTGGTGCACTCTGGGCCAAGGAAGAGAGGTGAGGAAGGACAGGTGGTAAAGAGGTATGGAGAGAATTGCCTCTAGTGAAATCCTATTTGCAGAGCAAAGGGACTCCCACATGGTGCAAACAATAGTTTGGCTCAGGAACCTTCTTTGCTCTTTGCCCTACCTTGTGGGTTCCAGGATCCACTTCAAGATAGACGTAAATTTGCCAATGAGTAAACAGAAACTACCAGCTCAGGTGGTACGGAGTGGCATTTGTGCCTTTCATCTGCAGTTGCTCCATGTTCATAGACAATTGAGCAGCTGAGACCAAACCTGGGAAGGCAGGGATCTTGGAATATTCTCCTAGCACCCTTCCCAGTGTGGAACCTAGGCGTCACTTCCGCAGTGAGAACCGTAGGAGGCACACAGACCCTGAAATGAAAATGGTAACACCCATGTTGTCACATAGCCTAGTAATGTGTTAAGGGTCTTGACCTTTCCCCATTGGCTAGAGCTCGTGGATGAACCAGTCAGTGAAACTGCAGAATCTGCTTATCTGTTCTCCCTGCTTCCACCTTTGCCCTCACACTATACACTCTGTTCTTGACAAAGAATCTAGAGCAACTCTTTCAAAACAGAAGTCAGATAATGTCAGTCCTCTGCTGAAACTTTCCATCTCACTCAAAAGCCAATGAGGCGCTATACTTCTAGTCCCATTACCTCTTTAATCTGAACTCCTACCACCACTCCTTTCGCCAGTTTCATGCCTCAGGGCCTTTGCACTGGCTGCTCCCTCTCCCTGAACCAGCTTCTCCAAATATCTGTATGGCTCACTCTTTCACTTCCTTCAGGTCTTTGCTCTCCTCCCCCCATCTAAATAGTAATTCCTCCTTCCTGCTGGCACACTCTCTCTCTCTCCCCTGCTCTATTTTTTAAATATACTTATTACTTTTTAGCATGCTCTCTAATTGTATGGCTCACTGTCTCTTCCCTACTTGAATGTCTGCTTCATTTATTGATGTGTTCCAAGCACCTTAGCACAGAGTCTGTCAGAGTAGGCACTCAATAAATATATGTAGAATAAATGAATAAAACACACAGGCTTTTTACATAGTACAAGTATGACTGAAAGTGTAGTATAACTTGTGTATTCTACTCAAAACACCACCATGAACACATCTTTCGAAATAAGCATGGATTTTCTGCTGGACCTCTCTATTAAGCTGCCATGTTTTCTCTGGTTTCTCTGGTTTCATTATTTTCTGTGCCACTGTGAGCTGTGGATGGAGGACGATGAGTAAGTAACGAGCAAGGCAGGTCTGAGTGTGGGAATGGTGCAATCATTTAAGCACTTCTCTGTTTCTAAATCAAAGTCTGGTCTTTGTCAATCTTTTTGCGATTTCCATCTAATGCTTACAGCCCTCTGTTTTGAACCAGTCTTGTGAATTGCATGCCCTGCAGATAATTACACGTGATAAACTCATGTTACTATATTGTTTATCACTTTTTCTATTGTTATTTAATTATAATTAATGATTGTTCTGAGTGTTAATTGTCAAGACAAGTTTTTTTTAACTATCTCATTTGACTTTTGAGATTTTGCCAAATGCTAACTGCTGCTACAGGACTCCATCTACATAATTCAGATATCTTGCCCTGACCTGGCATGAAACAAGAGTGCTAGTGTCATTGTTTGAATCTTTACTATTTCCCCAGACCTTTGTATAAAACCTTGGTCTTGCCTTTTCCTAGGTGGTAAAACAACTCTGATCTGTCAAAACTTGTTTGCTAGCCCCGCCAGCCTGGTCCTCTCCCTTTGCACAATTATCTTGGTTTGGCACAATTGCATTTCTTGATCTTTGGAGGTACGGCTCCTTCTGTGTATCCACCTGCCTTATTTAGATTCATAACTCGGCACTGGAAAGGGCTTCCCCAATGACTGGTAGAATCCTGTGAGTACCAGGCTTGGGGACCCTAGAACTAGTCTTAAAGGTGAGTATATACTCCAGGAAGTCCAAAAAAAAAGGTAATAGTATATAAGTTCTGCCGAAGGTACAAGAAGAGCCTCATTATAGTTATTTCTGATTATTGTTGATCATGGCTTGTGGCTGATTTAGAATTATTGGATTTTTTTTCACTTCTAAGTTGAATTGGAAGCTGTCATTACAATTCATAGTAACTGAACAATTTATTGAGAAATTTAAAAAACTAAATATACCTAATAAACATCCAATATTTATAGTACTTTCTGCAAATCATTTCATTACCATGTGTACTGAATGGGACATTCAAAATGAAAAGCATGTAAATATTTTATTAGATCTGTCTTTAACAATATTCTGTGTAGAAGGAGCTGGTAATAATGACTTACGAGTTAGAAAAATTTGTCAAAATATAGAACAAGTGAATAGGTGAACTTGAAAAAAAAAAGGTGAATATGAATTAAACCAGACATTGAAAGGACCTACTTTCCTTATGTAGATAGACTCGACTGTTACTTATTGAGCAGTTGCTATGTGCCAAACACTCGGTACTAGATGTGCGGTGGAGAATGAAAGCTCTCTGCTCTCATGAGGCTTTCTTTGGGGGTGGAGATGGGATTAAGTACTCTAGTACCTGTTGGTACTAGAGTATTTAATAGTAGGTACTAGTAGGTAATAGTAGAGTACAATAGTAGGTGGGACTCTCTTAACTGGAGTGGTCCAAGAACGCTCCTCTGGAGGGTGATGCTGAAGTCACATGATGGATAGGAAGGTCCTTGCCAGACGGAGTAGCATTTATGAAGGTCCTAAGGCTGGAAAACGTTTGATGTATTGAGAGGCATAAAGAAGGCAGGTATTTGTAGAGTGGGGAGCAGAGAAGCATGAGGTAGGGGTGTGGAGTTACTGAGACCCAGACTATGTAGGCCTTTCAAGACCATGGAAAAGAATTTGCCTGTTTTTATTCCGAGTTCAATGGAAAATCATGAAAGAGGATTTACTTGTGAAAAGATAACTGACTACTGGGTGAACACTGGGTTGGAGGGAGGCAGTTGCAGCAGACAAGGCGTGAAAATTCTGGTTCCTTTTTGAGGATGGTGATGGAGGTGGAGAGGAGTTTTTCAACTGGGTGCAATTTCTTCTGTGCATCCAGCAGCCTTTTTTACAGCCTCAGTTCAGCCCTGGCAGAGGTTTCACCAGTGGCTGGCAGAAGTAGCAAGATTTGGTGATAGCCTGGATGTAGGGGTGAGGGAGAGGGATGAGGATTCTGGCTTTGAGTCACTGGGTACGAAGGGGGAGACTGAAGAACAGGTTTGAGGAGGGCAGAGCACATCAGGAGCTGCGTTTTGGATGTGTTTATGAGGGGCCTGTTAAACATCCCAAAGAGATGCTGGAACTTTCCCTTTTGTATGCGGCACCTCTGACAAGAGCAGGAGGCACCTCTTCTAGGCAACTATTTTGTATTTCAGTATTTCTCTCTTTCTCGCTTTGTCCAGAAGTGCACATATAGATAAGGTGTGTGACCTTTATAGATCACAAATGACAAAATAATATTCTAAGACCAATTGAGCATCTTCTGTGTGTAGGAAACTGATGGGGATGGGTTAGGGGATCAAACGTTAAAAAAATCTTAAGTATAGTTTCAACCACCGACTATCTTCAAATGCACGTTAATCCTATATGTAATATTGACACATTAAATATATATTTGATATTTGCATTACATGTTTAACACATTAATTTATGTACTAATATAAATATATTTAATTATAAAATAGGTTTATAATTAAATATTATATTTAATATATTTAATGTAGAATATTTAATATATATTAAACAACATATTTAATATTAAAAACTAAGTGTAAATCTTGCGTGAACAAAAATTCATCCCACATTACAAAAGATAAAAAGGAAACATTACAGGATGAAACACGGTGGATTTCCTTGTGAGGTACAAACACTCAGAGGCACGCAGATTCGTGATGTAAATATCGACAGTAAAAATGGATCCATGTGGAACATGCAAATATATATTCCTTGTCTTTTCCTGACACAGCTTTACAGAGGGTCTGCTGCACTTCTGATTTGTGAGTGGAAACTGGAAGTCAGTAGGACGCATTGTAAGCTGCATTGTGAAAGGCTGATTTGTATCTCTATCAAACTCATTTTTTGAGCTTTAAGAGCAAGTACTGGGACTATGGTGGCCAATAAGTCTCCTGGGTTTTGGAGCTTAGAAGAGGGGAAGCTTTATCTGCTCATTTTTAGTACCACCACTGCAAGCCCTCCTCCCCCGCCAGTGGTTATTCTTAAAAAAAAAAAAAAAAAAGATTGAGCATGTATTTCCAAATTTATTGGAATAAAATGCTATATTTTGGTCTGAAGCAATAGAAAACTTCAGTCCCCTAAACATATGTTTAAAAAGTCATAAGCCATTTGGGATAGGTAGACATAGAAGAGGTATTGATGGATAATGTTTTGCAATTATGGTTATAGAAACTGTCAATGGCTGCAGTTTTTCTTTCTGGTATATCAATGCCAATGGAGACTTTGAGGTGTGATCAAATGTATTATTGTTTAATTGAGCCAAGTGGTGTAGTTCTGGGTTTTGCATAAGATGGGTCAGTTTCCTAAAAGATACATAGCGCCTGAAGGTTTCACATGTATTCAAATTATGTTTTTAATAAGAAAGATACTTTGGTGAGGAGCTGTTACAATGTGTACCTGCAACAATCACACAGAGAAAGGTGAGGGGAGGTTTGTGTCTGAGTACTTGCTGAATTGTAACTTGCTATCTGTAATTAAATGTTTGAAACTGAAAGTTAAAAACAGAAAATAGTAACGACTAATAATAATTGTGTTGTGTCGAATGCTTACTGTACACCAGGCATGACCTTATTTAATCAATAAAACCACCCTTACAAAGTAGGTTCTACTATTATCCTCAGTTAGCATATATGGAAACGAGGCACGGACAGGTCAAGCAACTTACCCAGGGCAAATAATGGTCAGGATTTCAGACTGTTGTAAGGCTTCCCAAGTGAGGTCTGGGAAATCCCTGGACCAGGACCCAGTCTTCTTACCAAGATCTGCTGCTGGCTTAGGAGACAATCGGCCTTAGACACGGCACTTCGCCTCAGTGGCTTGAAATTTCCTTGCCTTTAAGATTGGATCGAAGAGAAGGGAGGTTTTGGGCTAGACATGTTTTGCACAGCTCAAAAGTTTTCTAATTCTAAGTCTTTTTATTTTCATGGTTCAAATTTATAAAAGGTTGCTATTCATAAGATGTCTAAAGGCAAGATCAGGGTGGTGGGAGTAAATTGGGGGATAGGAGAAGGAGATGGGATTAGAAGGGCAGTCATCCTGGCATGAAGTCACGGGAAGGAAACTGCTAGATTAGATGACTTGTCCAAATCTTACAAAGTTCTCACTACGCCAGCTATATTCACTGTCTCAAATGGGAACTCCATAGAGGTGGCACATGGGGCTGCTTCTAAACTAGTGGTTCTAGACCCGTGGTTCTCCACTGGGGGAGATTGTCTTCCAGGGGACATTTGGCAATGTCTGGAGACATTATTGGTTGTCACACTCTGGGAGGGGTGGTGTGGTACTGGCATCCATGAGCAGAGGCCAAGGATGCTGCTAAACATCCCGCAGTGCACAGGACAGCCCCTCACGACAAAGAATTATCTGGCCCAACATGTCAATCAATAGTGCTGAGGTTGGGAAACCCCGTTCTAGGTGAGTCTTTGCTTCTCTCATCCACTGCAGCCCTACAAATCTTGAACAAATAGTATTCCCTTCTTTAGTTTTTAACACGCATTTCTTTCTGAAGATTCAGAGACTGAGAAGGAATTTGGGGAAGAAAGTCAGTGACAAAGTTGAATTGATCTCTATTCTTAGGTTGCGAGTGTTCACCAACAGCCCTGCTAGAAAAGTCCTCAGTTAATAGTGTATTTTTCCCTGTGCCATGGATTCAGCGCTTCACGTCAGTCACTTCACTCGTTTCTTCTTAGGTTCTACTGATGTCACTAAAATACTCCCAGAGTTTGTTACTTTTTTTTTCTTCTTTTTTTTTTTGAGAAGTGTCTTGGTATTTATAAATTTCTAACAGAGCTGGGCTTTCTGAAAGTTTGTTGGTAAAATCTTTTCAGACCTAGAGATGGCTTCAGTTTAAATTAGAATGAAGTTGCCCTATGCTTTATCAAGTGTGTTATCTTAAATTCATGTAAAATGAAAAAAATCTTTATACCGTGCTTTAAACTCCACGGAGAGAGCAGAGCTATAGTAAATGAATATATGCTGGTATATCTACACATTGTCAACAGCTTTGGGAAGACAACAAACATTAAAGGATGCCTAGAAATGAACTCCATGTACTAGGCTGACATTTTCTTCTGAATAAACATTTTGGTCAATATTTGATGTCCTGTAGATTTGGGGAAGAAAGATAAATGCTTTTAAGTTTGCAGTTGTCCCTGGCTGAGGGAAGCTGAGTTTACCTAGTTTCCTTTAAGAAATCAATTACAACGAAAGAAAACCTTTTGTGTTATGCCAGCTCAGGTCATTTAAGGTCATAAAAGCTCTACAAATGCCCTGTCAGGACATTTATTTCTGCTTCCCGTAGGCTTCATGGGATAGTAGCAGGCTCCACAGTAGTCTCCACTTTATCCTTGGGGGGTACATTCCAAGACCCACCGTGGATGCTTGATGCCGTGGATGGTGCTGAACCCTGTATCTAGTGTTTTTTCCTGTACATACTCACCTTTCACTTAAAAGAAGCACTTGATGGCTGTCTTTGGTACATCTGAATTGCCAGCATCACTACTCTTGTGCTTTGGGGCTGTTATTAAGTAAAATAAGGGTTATTTGAACAAAAGCACTGTGACACCACAACATTCAATCTGATAACCCAGATGCTACTAAGTGACTAACAGGTGGGCAGTGCGTGCAAACAGCATCAGTACCTGCGACAAAGGGATGATTCATGTTCAGGGTGGGAGTCCCGGGCGGGACAGAGTGGACCAAGTGAGATTTCATTACTTAGAACAGCACGTAATTTAAAACTTATTAGTTGTTTTTTTCTGGATTTTCCATTTAATCGTTTTGGACTGCGATTGACTATGGGTAACTGAAACCACAGAAAGTGAAACTGTGGCTAAGGGGGGAACAGCTGTATTTTGGACAGGGTAATTTGTGAAATTTCTAGTTATGCTCCTGGAATGTCAGTTAGGTATGGACTCTAGATACCATTACCTCTCCTCACCCACGCATTTTGGGTCCATGATCTGTGAATTCATTCAAATTCTGGGGAACCTGTCTCCATTTGTCTCCTGTCTACCTTCAAGAACAACTGGTTCCGCCTCTTGTTAAAGAAGTGCTTACTTTTCTTTCCTCTGAAGCTAGCTTCCAGTCTTTTAGAGGAAGCTAATTTGACTGCATCCTGGCTCTCTTGCCCCTTCATGCTTTTGACATTTGAGTCCTGTTGCATCTCAGCCTTCGTCTTGCTGATCTGAAGAGGCATACTTCAGATGTGTGAAAGTCCAGCCTCCGATGCTTGATGCTTTTAGTTACTCCTCATGATATAGGGTATGGATAGCTCATCCATAACATCTTTGACGTGATGGACAAATTGTCCCAATTGATCTGAGGTGCTCTATGGTTTACCCAAGTGGTTTACCCAAGTCTTGAATAATGTTTTGAAGTTTGCTTCCAAGCACTCTTCTTGAAGATTCCATGTGTTTTGTTGGCCTTTTTGGTACTAATAACTCTAGCCATTTATTCATTGAGTGGACACGGGTTCTGTATTAGGCACTGGAGGTACAAAATGGATAATAAATACTCTGGGTTCTTATGGCCCTCACAGACAAGGTGAGACATGTAAGCAAAAAAAGAAAGAAAAATGCTCTCTTGTGCTTTCTATAATGGAAATATTTATTTATTCCTCCCCGGATTCACTGAAAACAATTTATATTGTGCCTACATTTACCTTCTAGAAATAAGAAAAGATCTGTTTTAAAGGAGCTTATGGTCTGGTACAGGCAGATTGACACATTAAAAATGAGTGCCATGAAATATTCTAGATGTTATTAGGAATCAGTAGTATCAATTTAACCCGAGGAAGCGTAGCAGCAGAAGAGGGAGATATTTACGGAATGCCTCATAAAGATGAGACCCTTTAATGTACTTAATCAACATTTACATAGCATGTGTTAAGTGCCTGGTCCTATGCTAAGCACTTTACAAAGATTAACTCATTTAATCTGCATAAAACCACTATGAGATACATGCAATTATTATCCCCATTTTACAGACCCGAAGACTGAGGTACAGAGAGGTTAAATAATTTCCCTAAGGTGACATAGCTAGTAAGGGGAGAGTCAGGGTTTGAACCCAGGCAACTTGGCTCCAGAGTTAGAGGTGATTCTTGAATGAGCCTGGAAGAGACTCAGAGATACGAAAAAAAGTAGTTGCCATTTAGCAGGGAATCCCTGAGCCCCGAGAGAGATGAGGCTGAAGAGGCGGGAAGAAACTAGATCACAAGGACTTTTATCTCATGGGCAAAGTATGAAAAGTCTAGGAAAAAATGGAAACTAAAAAAGAAGGAAAAATCACCTAGGTTCCTACTTCTTAAAGAACTGCATTACCTTTTTTGTACCTTTCCTTTAAGCTCTTTTGTGATGTGTTTGCCTTTTTTCACGCAGTTGTGCATACTACTGCCCCTCACTTTCTCTCACTCAATTCTCGCACTCTCCCTGTGATAGTCAGAGAGTCCCCCCGTCACAGGCAGACACTGAGGCTCTGTGAGGAAACTGCTTAGTCCACGTGGAACTCGGGTGTTCTCCACGCAAGTTCTGGACTCTTTCTGAGTCACGTCTGCTTCCCAGCAAAGGCGGATATGAAAAGAAGACGTATGGAAATGTATCCAAACGTCACAGATAGCTCACGTGTTTTGTGTCATCTTGTTTTCCAAATCAGCGATGACAGCAGGCTTAGGAGACTGACTCGAAGGAATGTGCACGTAAGACACTCAGCTTCCTTCCCTGGTGCCGTTTGGTGGGATGTCTGCTGTTTGTATTTACCTCATAATAGGTGCTCATTCGGAGTGTGTCTTCCATACCAGGATCTTAGTGTTGTACCTGCTATCCTAACAATGGCTTTGGCAGGACAGGGATTATCAGAGCAGAGGTGGTTATTGCTCCAACAATCTCTAAATTCAGGATTTGCATGTTTGCCCAGCACAAATAAGCCTAGCTGACAGGAGAGAGAGAGAAATCCAAGTCTAAGCTTGTTTCAATCTCAGTGGCAAAAGAAAGGGCTTTTTATGCTGTTTTGTACACAATCTTAATACTCAACAGAGGCTGGGCCCCTGTGCGGGGCATATGAGATCTTTTGCTACTGGGTTGGTACTTTAGAGCCTTCACACTTGAAATAAATTACTCTGTAAGTCTGCTTTTCCCTCAAATGAGAATGTTCTGCTAATTATATCGACAAGCATTTACTGGAGCAACGATTGGATACTGGTCATTCTGCTAAATTCTGGGGAGCTGTAGACGAACAGGACACTCTTCCTGCCCTCACGCTGCTCACACTCCGGTGCACACTTCCTGTAACAGAACAAGGCAAGCGATCTGAACAGAGAGCTCAAGGGAGGGGCAGTCAGGGGAGAGAGATCTTTTAGCTGGATTTTTTTTTGGGGGGTGGGAGATATAATTTACATACTTATAAATTTCATCTTTTAAAGTTCAGTAGCTTTTAGTATATTCACAATGTTGTGCAACCGTCACCACTATCTAATTCCAGAACGTTTTCATTACTCCAAAAAGAACCCCGTGCCTGTTAAACATTCATCCCTAGTTCCCTCTCCTCCGCCCCCAGGCAACCACCAATCTACTTTCTGTCTCTATGGGTTTGCCTCTTCTGGATATTTCATATAAACAGAATGATACGGTGTGTGATCTTTTGTGTCTGGCTTCTTTGACTTAGCGTACGTGTTTTCAAGGTTCATCCATGTTGTATTATGTATCAGCACTTCATTCCTTTTTATGGCTGAATAATATTCCATTGGATGGATATATACCACATTTGTTTAGCCATTGTTTTTTGTTTTGTTTTGTTTTGTTTTAGTTTCAGGTGCACAAAACAAAGTAATAGTTAAGTTTATCCATTCTTGAGTTGATGGACATTTTATTTCGGCTGGATTTTGAATAGAAAGTTTTCTGCAAGGCATGGAAGGAAGGGTGCATTTTAGTGCACATAAAACCTATCATTTTAATGAGCACATATGATATGTAGCACAGTACTTCATGAATGCCAGGCACATTTCTAGCCCTTTACAAATACCAACTTTCTGAGTCCTTATTACAACTCTACGAAGTGACATACAAGGCACAAAGAGGCAAAACAATTTGCCCAGGTTACCAACCAGCAAGTGAAAACCTGGGGTCCAATTCGAGGCAGTCTGGCTCTGAAGTTCATCCCTCAAAACCCAGCTCTGCTGCAAAGGGTCATGGGGCAAGGCAAACCCAGTCAGGGGTTAAAGGGCAAGGTAGGGGTGGTGCAGGAGAGAGTGACAGATGAGGGCAAAAACCAGGTATCCTCCATTCAGCAGTTGTTTTTGTAAAAGACACACCTGACCGTGTCATTCTCCTATAAAAAACTGTTCCTACTTCTCCGTCTTTCTATTTAGTTTCCCAATACCAACCATTTCCTACTACTTTTGTGATTTTTCCCATACCTATATTTCACCTGTATCATTGTTTAATTAATATTTTTCTTTATATCAACTCACTTTTGTTTTGCTTAAATACATTTATTTAAAGTAGAATTTTATCTCACTACCTTAAACGGAAAACCAGTATTTTTCTAATGCTCATTTAAATAAACCAAAGCATTAAAATGAACCACCTTCCTTCATTAGCACCTAAAAGCAGCTTGCACACCAGCAGAACATGTGATACATATTGAGAAACGGGGGCTTACAAGGATACGGTTTGAGTACTCTGTACTGGGCCCTTCGAAACCTTGCTTCTCTACCCCAACCCCATATGTGGCTCTCACACATCGGCACCCCATGTGGCTGTCACATCAAGTGTATGTCCCTCCTCCCTGGACTCCTCATGCTTTTTCATTGCAATATTGTTCCTTTGACTGGCCTACCTCCTCCCCCTCCATCCTTTCTTAGGACCAGCTCAAATAATTGCTCCTCTCCTACGTCTTCTTAGATCCTCTGGGTTCCTCCTGAACTTGGCTCTGAGTTGTCTTCTCTGACGTTACTGTTCTTATTTAGTGTGTCCATATCAGATTGTGAAGTGCCTCAAGGCTGGGGACATAATTTGTTGAATGAATAAACGATTGGTTAGGGCCAAAGGCTGAAGACCTTGAATGTGATCTTGAATGCAGCCTTCTCAGATCATAGAATGTTTTGAAACAAACAATATTATCAGTGCTATTTTTAACAAAGCAAGTGGGACTGGTTGAATGGAATTCAAAGGAGGAATGAGATTCCTGGAGGCAGAGAGGCAAATATAAAATAAGCACTGATTAAAATGCCTGGAGCCAGAAAAAGGACCCACTAAAGTTGAATGTATACGTAACTTTTGAGCCAGTGACTCGATTCCCGACAGAAATACAGAGGGTGCCAAAAAAACGTGTACACATTGTAAGAAAGGGAAAAAAACCGTACTAAAATTGTAACACTCAATATATACTGATAACAAAAGATGAAGACAAGTCACGTTTGACTTCTGCAATTACAATAGGTGCTCAAAGTGGTTGCCATCAGCTTAAACTCTTCCAACACCGCAGCAGGACTAGTTGCTGTGTGAGGCCTCCCGGCTCTTCCCTTGTGCACATCACACACACAGCACCATGCGTCTCAGACTCACACGAATGCCTGCAATTGTTAGGCGTGTTGACGGTTCTGTCACATACTCATGCCTCCATTGTCGTAGTACTTCCACAACATTCCTGAATTGCAAATACCACTTCAAAATGGTCTGTGCTCCTCGAACAACAAACGTTGCTTCCGCCATTTTCTTTGACTGTCCTGCCAGTCGCATGGTGACACCATCATTCATTTGATTAACACCATCTTTTGAGCGAACGGCATACTACACATTGCTACCGTAATTCAATTCAACTTTGAAAAGTAATACATAGATAACATCTCTTAAAATGTGTATACCTTTTTGTGGCACCCCCGGTATGGACATATGTTCACCAAAAGACAAGCTTAACAATGCTCTTTGCAACATGATCAAAAATATTCCTGAACTGGAAGCGACATAGACATTCATCAATAATAGAATGAATTAAAAAAAAAAAAACCTGTGGTCTGTTCCTTCAGTGGGATAATTTCTATATAATGAGAATGAACAACTATTACTACACATGAAAGTGTGCTCCGAGCTCATTTTATGTTAAGTGAAAGAAGCCAGACCCAATGGAGTATCTATTGTAAGAACCCCATTTACAACGAGTTCAAAAACAGACAAATGAATCTGGTGTTAGAAGTCAGGCTAGTCATCAACCTTGGACAAGTGGTGACGCAGGGGCCGTGAGGGAGGCTTCCCTGGTGCTAGTAACACGTCTGGTTTGTTAAAATTCATTGAGAGGTGCTCTACTTAACCTGTGCATTTTCTGTACATATGCTATACGTCGGTGAAAAGTTTATATTTTTTAAAAATGGGAAGAAGTAAAAGGGATTAGCAAAAAGAATTTTTTAATTTAAAAGCCTTGTTCCAGAAAGAAATGAACAGCAAGACTTAATGAAAAATAGGCAGAGAAACTAATGATGAATCTCAGATCCTGAGCTGCTTCTCTGTTTTCATTTGGCTCATTTGCCTTGGGATTTATTTTTATTTTTTCCAGTATGATTTTTTTTTTTTTTTTTTGTCTTTGGATTTCTTATCTGCCATGTTTTAGCTATAAAAGTAATAGCTATGGTACTAGTAATTGCACTTTGTTTTATAACATTGAAACCATATAGAGCCATTATTCTGTTTCATCCTTAGATGTTCTAATCCAGATTAGAACATCTCTGAGGGTTCATTGCTCTCCCTGTTCTCCAGATGAGGAAACTGAGGCTCACAGAGATTTCTTAATTTGCCCTAAGTCACAGGGCTAATAAGGACTGAACTGAAACCATTTCCTCTAAGTCCTGTCCACGACTCAGGGCCACCTGGCCCACCTGTCCAGTTGTAGTTGGACTTTAAGTCTCCAGGAACAGAGAGGAGGCTGGCACTAAGTGCAAAAGGAGTAGTGAACCATTTTTATAATAAATCCATACTGCAAGCTTTGTAACTAGTTATGTCAAGCCAACAAGCAAGCAAGCAAGCAAAGCATTTTTGGCACATGAATTAAATTCATTGTTCCTCTGCAGCTTTTCTGCTTAAATAATTAGGGGTCTTAAGTACAAATTAAATGACCCCAAGTTAACAAAAAGAGAATGTCACAGACTTGATTGAGTTGTAATTGAAAATTTTTTCGGCTGCTTTCAGCTGACATAAACTTTCCATGAGTGCTCATGGAATCTTCTAGCATGTTTTCAGTTGGACCGGGCCACAGGGGCTTTCTAGTTGAACATTCCATCTGATGGAGAAATGCCTCTGCAGCATTAGTGACAATCAAATATGTGCACTGAAGCTTCCCGTGGGCCAGACACTCCTTAACAGTTCGCTAAGGTTGCTGTTTGTTACTCATGTTCCTGTTTTGCAGATGACCAAATAGACTTCGGTTAAGCAATTTGCCCTAAAGCACACAGGTAATTATAGCAAAACAGATACAGACACAGGTCTTTCTGACTCCAAATTTGAAGGGTTTCATTGCTGTGCTACTTCACTGCTTCCATCTTGGCCTTGAATTCCTGCAGAGATGGGAGCATCATTTTTTCCATGAGACACTCCAGGCTAGGAATGGAAAACCCTACTGGGAAGCTCTTTCTTACATTTAGCTAGAATCTTCTTTCTTGTAACTTTCATCCATGGGGCCTAGTTTTGCTCTCAAAAGTAATGCCACTTAAGATCCCTCCTTTGGGGTGAAAGCCACCCCTCCAGAAATGTAAAGTGAGGGATTACATTAATCTGTAGTTTACAGAAAAATGCATGGGCTCCAATTATCACTTGGTGTACAATAAATTACCCCATGCTAGGCCAGACGCCCACCAATGAGTGTCTGTCATCGCTCATGATTTGGGCAGTCTCAGCTGGGAGATTCTTCTGTTATACCTGCATCAACAGGGATCAGTTGGTGATATTCAACTTGTGGCTCATCTGGCCCAAGGATCCTTGGCAGGGACACAGTCTCAAGCCTCTCCACAAAGTCTCTCCTGCAGGATAGTTGAACTTTGTATATGTCAGCTAAGCACTCCAACAGTGAGTGTTCTAAGAGATAGGACGTCAAAGCTGCTAGTCTCATTAGGCCTGGGCTTGGAAGCTTGAACAGTATCACTTTCATGTCAAAGCAGACACAGAGCCCATCCAGTTCAAGTGGAGGGACATAGACCCCACCTCAGTGGTAGGTGCGCCATTTATTTATGTGCCATACTAAGGATCAGCCTAACTTAATCCCCATTTTCCTGGGTTGGAAGTACTACTCCCTATTTGGGTTGGAAAGTCCTCCTGCTGCCTTTTTTATTTTCTCTATTTTGGGGCATTTGAACTCCAGAGACTTCTTTTTCTAATAATGACTTTAGTTCGATAGCACAATCTTTATCAGTACTAATTATTCGCTCAAGTTAAGGATGATGAGTCCATTAGTATTATAGTCCTATAAGGATAGATCTGCCTTCGGACGGACGGACAAAAGACTTCTTGAAATAATTAATTTGCAGTTTAAACACAGAAGGTTGCTGGAGAAAAAGAATGTAGAAACCCTAAATCAAAGGGTTTTTATAAATAGCTTGATGTATATGCTTATCCTACTACATAGTTTCAGTTTGTCGGTCCCGCAGAGCATTTGTGATATTTTGATTCTTTAAAACAGCATGTTCAAGTTCTGTAATTTTGGTCAATGGTATGTGTACTTTGTTTTCCACTGGAAATTGAGGCAAAATTAAATGGTGATTCCTGTACCTATATTAGCAGAAAGAATTCATTGAAATTACTTCTAATCTTTTGATCCTTGTCACACTACTCTGCTATGCAATAATACACTAAAGAATTTCCAGAGAGCAATTGTTGGGGACCTAATGTAGCTCTCTGCTGTAAAAACTTGCCATTTTGTGGCGTTATGCTAGCAGCTGGCACACTAAATTGACCAAAAGGTGCTGTTTTAGAAAACAGAAAGTGCTTTATGCAGAAGTAAAATCAAGATCCTTTGGATAAGAGATGTGAATTCATCATTGCCAGGTGCCTTGTTTACTGCTCAAGCTCCTGAGGAAAATCTTGTATGGGAATTCAAAAGCTGAAACAATAGGGTTTTCATGGACAAATGTTTGTTTGTTTGTTTGTTTGTTTCACTTATTTTTTGCTGACATAGTCATTACTGCAAAAACAGAACTGAACTTGAGCAATCTCATTCTTTGTGCCTTTACTTTGTTTCACCAACGTTTTTCAGACCTACTGACAAGTACAGGGAAGGGTACACTAACTGCTTCCGTGTCCGTGATGCAACATAAAGAATAAAACATTAGAGAGATCATTGAAGCCCCTGGTGACCTTCAGCCCACCCTCGTCCTCCCTTCACAGGAGCGGCCTAGGGTAAACCTCAATGAGGAGTTATCCTTCCCTGTCATGTTTTCTGGCCTTTACTACAGACGGTACATCCCCATAACTGACACGTAGGCTTTGACATTCTTAACGGTTGGGGACAAAAATCAAAAGAGGAATAATCTTTTGTGAGACTTGAAAATTATCTGAAAGTCAAATTTCAGTGTTCCTAAATAAAAATTTTTTGGCATACAGTGTAAAGACGTATTGTCTACAGTTGCTTTTGTGTAACGTGGCAGATTTGAGTAGTTAGAACTGAAACTTGAAGGCCTGCAATGCCTAAAATATTTACTATTTGACTCTTTACAAAGGAATGTTTGCGAACCCCTTGTCTGACATTTGCACACACACATACACAAAGTAAATAGTCTGGTTAGGGAAAGATTGATATGTAGGTATATGTGCCTTGGCCAAGAGCAGGCTGAAATGGACAATAGGCATGAGTGTGTGTGTGTGTGTGTGTGTGTGTGTGTGTGTGTGTGTGTACACATATATCATATATCATATATATATTCCCAGAAATTTTCCTTTCCTTTTCTCTTGTCTCAGGAGACCGGCAATGATTGACCTTTCCCCTCCCAACTACCATCCCCTAAAAGATTATATCTTATCCCTCTGCTTTAAGCTTATTTCCTTCTTCCTCTCACTTTCCCATTCTCATGTGTACAAAAGCAGCAAATTTCCATTTGTCCTGTGACAGAAAGAACTGCTCCAAGGACAGTCACCTCCCGCTTCTGAAGGTTCTTGGCTTAGCAATGTACTTTGCCTGTGTATTTGCCATACTGAGTTCCCTTGTACTTCCCTTGTCTTCTGTCTCCTAAAATTCTGGCTTCTTACACAGCAGGAGGTCACATTCACACTGACTACAGATAGATAGGCAACCTCAACGATGAGTAACTGAGCCAGTGATCTTTTAAACAAAAACTATATGAAGCATCAAGGATGTTTCCATTTCTTTAGCAAAAAATAAATATTGATTTTCTAGGATGACATCCCCTGAACATAAGTCCTAATGCATCTTTTGGAGCAAAAATGAATATAAGACCCGGTCTTATTTTCAGGGAAACATGGTAATAGCTGAGTAAGGGACACGGCTGAGCACTCAAAGGATGCTTGAGAGTGCGGTGAGCCTCATGGGCTTTGGAGCAGGCAGTCATCTGTTAGCTGTGAGACAGTGGGGTTCTCTTAGCAAGGAAGAGAGGAGTGGTCATCTCTGCTGTCTGCCAAAAAAGATACAATAGAAAGAGTAGTCACACTCAGTCTTCAACCTCAAGGTGCTTTTTTTTTCTTTTCAGTTTTTCTTTTTTTAAAATTAGTTTCAGGTACACAAGACCAAGTAATACTTAGACGTTTATCATTTATATCCCTCACACTGTGTGAACCCCCCGCCCCCTATCTACTATCCCTCTGACATCGCACACCATTACATTTCCACTGTCTCTATTCCTAATGCTGTACTCCACTTCTTGTAAGTATATACATACATATATATATATATGTATATATATAAAATTATAGTTGTCATTCATTATTATTCAGCTTCAGCTTCAGGTGTACAGTGCAGTGATCAGGCATCTACATCATCCCTGAGGTGGTCTCCCTAATGAGACACGTGTCCATCGGATACCCTACAATATCTTTACAAGATTATTCATTACATTCCCCAAATTAATTTCAGCTTCAAGTTGTCCTTTCAGTCTTAGTTGTGGAGGGCGGCTCCAGGTCCAGTTGCTGTTGCTAGTTGCAGGGGGCACAGCCCACCATCCCTTGCGGGAGTCAAACCGGCAACCTTGTGGTTGAGAGGACGCACTCCAACCAACTGAGCCATCCGGGAGCTCAGCGGCAGCTCAGCTCAAGGTGCCGTGTTCAATTTTAGTTGCAGGGGGCGCTGCCCACCATCCCTTGCGGGACTCGAGGAATTGAACTGGCAACCTTGTGGTTAAGAGCCCACTGGCCCATGTGGGAATCAAACCGGCAGCCTTCGGAGTTAGGAGCATGGAGCTCTAACCGCCTGAGCCACCGGGCCGGCCCCTCAAGGTGCTTTTAAGTGAGTAAGTGAAATAAAACAATGAACAAAGGAAAATGATAACTACTGCAAGGTAAAACAATCAAAGTAGAGTGTGATAAAGGTTATAAGAGAGGCACAGAAAAGGTATTGGAGTGGAAAGGAGGGAGAGATGATTTCCTTCTGGGGACAATCTGAAGGGCTTCTTGAAGGAGGTGTCAGGGAAAAACAGCAAGGATTTGGATCAGTGGAATTTAGAGCAAGAAAATTCTAGGCCTGGGGACAGCATGAGCAAAGGTTCTGAGGCAGAGGTAACCAGGTTACAAGTAGAAAACCAGGGAATGGTTCAGTTTGACCATATATGAAGGGACACAGAGGGAGACATGAGAATGGAGATGAGGATTGAAGTCTGGGGAGGCAAGGCGTGATGCCAGGCGGAGGAGTTTGGCTGCTGAGACGGTTTATATGCTCCTACCAGCAATATATGTACCCGTACAGTGACAGCTTTTGAGTCTGAGCTCTGTCCTCAGTTCCAGACAGCTGCCACACTACAAGGCTTTGACTTTTGTTACCTTGGTCCAATGTCCCTCCATGCAGATTTGTTATCTCGGTACAAAAGTTGTGAAAGACACTGGAACATGCTGTTTTCCAAAATATCTCTGAAAGAGCCAATCTGAGAAGCATTGCACAATGACCCTCATCTCTCCATTATCACTTTCAAATCAAGAGAAATAGCCCTGACTGTAGTGGAATATGCTGTCTCTTGTGTTCCTTATACTTGCACAATTCTAGCAGGAAAAAAAGAGGCCAGAGTAGAAATTTTCATATATGAAGTGGGGGGTGGAGAGAAGGAGAGAAAAAATGCTTTTCTCAACCATTGCCTTGGATGAGTAGGGATATACATGTGTCAGAGTTTTAGAGGTACATCTGAAGTAGCCTTCCGTGGGTCGTTTTCCTTTAGTCAGACTTTATATAAGGCTTCCATTTATAAATATGGTTCGTTGAATAAAAAAAGTATTTTGTTTTTAATAATGAAATTTGTCCCAAATTGTTTTCATTGATACTGAATTGGATTGGGAGGTTAGTAAATGGAACCAACGTTCTGAATGCCATTTCAGCATCGATGTGAGCGGGGCAGGGATTCTCAAGCGTGTGCTGTCTGAGTCCTGCATGAGCCTGCGAATCTGCAATATTATACAGCCATCACTTCTGTCTAGGTCCAAAATGGCTTCATTGCCCCCAAAGGAAACCCTGTATTTATTTAAGAAATCACCGCCCATCCCACCTTCCCCTAGCCCCTGCAAACACTAACCTGCTTTCTGTATCTATGGATTTACCTATTCTGGATGTTTCATATAAATGGAATCATTCAATATGTGGCCTTTTGTGTCTGGCTTTTTTTTTGTTTACTTAGTGTGATGTAGTTGAGGCCCATGCATGTTATATTCATGCATGTATCAATATTTCATTCCTTTTTAAGACAGTATCATTCCACTGTATAGCTGTATCACATTTTGTTTACCCATTTATCTGCTGATGGACATTTGGGTTGTTTCCATCCTTCGGGCTGTTGTTTTTTAGGTAACCACAACTAACTCAGTGCTGATTACCAAGTGAGGTGGAGTGTCTTCAGCTTGGAAACCAGGGCCCTTGCCCAGGAAAGGGAGACCTCTACCAGGATGGCATAGTGACCCCAGATAAGAGGTTGTACATGGGCAGTTCAGAGGCAAAAAGAGGCCCCCCAAGATGTGTTGCGTTTGCTCTCCCTTGCATTGTTGTCTTGCTCAGTCTTTAACAATTGAATCAGTTGCCCACATTTAAAATTTAAGAGATCCCCCCCACCCACACACACACACATCTGAATTTCTCTCTTGTTACTAAAAAAAAAAAAAAAAAAAAAAAAAAAAAGGGCTTTGTCAGTACCTGACCTATATACACGTGGTGACTGCCAGCCAGAGTTGGGTGTGGGCTGCCCCCTTCTGCCCCTTGTAGTTGGGGAACGTCCTCTCCAGTTTGTCATAGCCCCCAGCCCTTCTTAGTGAGGACAAAGCTTGGGCCATTTGAGTGGCTGTTCTTTCTGATCGTGAAGTTAGAGGAAAGTGAAAGATAGTCTATCAAAAATGGAAAAGAGAAATGAAACTGGCTGCTTCTCTCACTGCCTTCCTGGCCCCTGAGGGAATTAGGATCAAAGTCCCCCATCTTACCAAATGTCCCTCACCTTCCTAAGTAGCTAAACTTTTAAAACACCATTTCATTGAGAGAGAATTCACATTTCATACAATTCACCCAATTAAAGTAGACCCTTCAATGAATGGATTTTCAGATAGTCACAGATATGTGCAGCAATCACCAGTCGATTTAGAATATTTTCATCACCTCCAAAAGAAACCCTTTGGCTATTACCCCTCTATCCCCCTTCCCCTTCAGACCTAAGCAACCACTAATCAATATCAGAATTTTTGATGGCACACCAGAGGGCATTGGAAGAGATGGAAAGAAAACACAACATGTGTCAGCAAAAATTCCAGCACAGCCGCGGTTGGAGTATGAATGTCTCCCACTGCCAACGAGAGAGGGCGTGGGGCAGGGAGAGGGACTAGTGCTTCATCATTGCTCTTCCTGTCACCTGCTAGCCCTGCTTTCTGCCCTACCCACTCTCTCATTAATTTGTGATGCAATCTTCCCTTGGGCCAGTGAATACAGGATCTTTCTTTGGAGTCTTAATTTTAGCAAAATAATGTATAGTCATGAACAAGCTGCTCATCACGACATTCCAAGACCAACCCAGGCAGCTAAGCTGAGGGGCATCTGAGACAATGGGCGTAGTTGGAGCAAAAATAAATTTGTCTCTTTGCTCGAAGTCTGGCTACCGCCACACCTGGGAAGCTTCTAGGCTTTCATCCCAAGCCAGTGACTTTCTATGTGCATTTCACAAACAAACTCATTTGTGTTCTCTTTGCTCTAGTGTTTTTAAGGGAGTGTCATAGCTTCCTCTCCTACCCTAACATTTCTTGCTATGGTTGGTCATCCTTTGAGGAAAGGTTCAGTTGGAATTAGATATATGTGAGGACCCCCAGGTCTTGTTGTTATTCTCACTGCATATTCAGTTGTGACACTTTGAATCCTGAAAGGGAAACCACCCCAGCAATAATGACCTTGGTAAGGAAGCTTGGAATTTTAAATAATAAAGCCTCAGGGAAGCTGGAATGTTCTCCCACAAAACCTTAGGGACTCACCTTGCAGGCAGTCTTTTGTTTTGACCTACGGTTGCCATATTTAACAAATGAAAATTATTGGTTGTTTATCTGAAATTCAAATTTCTCTGCCAGCCCTCTTTGGCCACATTCCAGTACATCTCACAGCTTTGTGTTTGCTGTGTGCCACTCACTGGTCCTTTGAAGTGCAGGTCTGGGAGAGCTTTGCACATCTCCCAAAGGAGTGGGACTCAGTGCGGGGACACTGGGCTGGGGTCCCCTTCCAGCTGACACAGCCAGGTCTCTTGGCTGGCCAGGCAAAAGACAGATTCTGGCAAGGTGCTGACAAGTCAAAAAACATGGACTGCAGTGCCACTCATGGTGCTGTCTCACAAAGGCCCAGTATTAGGGCCTGGCTTTATCACCTTGACCCTGGGCCAGTGTCTATATAATTCCTTAGAACTGCAGTTCATTCTTTTTACTTCCCTGAAAAGAAAACAGTGAAAATACCAGGAAGCAGCATTTGCTTAGGGCACTAATGTTTAATTTAATTAATAATCCTAATTAGTGGGGCACCCCCCTCACCCTTTGCCCTGGGCATCGCATGGAGCTTTCGGTTCCCTTTGAAGGATGTCTTTATGCCCATTATATAGACAAAGAAACCAAGGCTCTAAAGGGTTCAGGAAAGTGCTAGGGAAGATCTTTCAGTTGTGAGTTAAGGTGCTGAGAATGCTCCACCCCATCCCTCCAGTACTTTATTTAGTGAAATCAAGTTAAACTCTAAAACATGCCTGGAGGGGGAAGGAATTCATAGAAGTGGAAGGAAAGAGCAATGCTACGTGTTTTGTCTTCATATTTACAGTGCCCATGTCTCTCGCCCACACCTTCCTTCCTCTTTGTAGCATTTAATGCCTGGCACATCGTCTTAATTAACGTTTATTGAATGGGTAAATGTTTGGAACCATGAGGAAGATGAGGGAGTCAGGACCTCTGTCTCTTCCTTACTCTTACTCCCCAGCCCTGCCCCCACAGCTCCTGCTTGAGCACAGCCTGTGGTCCCGGGGTCTCAGCTCCAGCCCCTCAGGACCCTCCTGTCAGCTCAGCAGTGAGGATTTCCCCAAACACACCACAAGCATTCGCAAATGTAAGGCTGCCGTTCTTTGTTTGAACGGTTCTTCCCTCTGTCCCTTCCCTCTGCTTTTCTTGCTAGATATCCAAATCTTCCTCATCTTCAGTCAAAATTCCAGTCCTGCCTCCTCCACAAAGCCTTTCCCACCACCCCAGCACACTAGAATCCCCTGTTCTGAACTCTTTGAGCACTTAGTGGGTATCACACATTTCAGTACTTATGTTCGCAGCTCATGTCAGAGCAGGAAGTTGCCTTTGGTAATATTCAATCCAAACACCCCATTTTATGGATGAGGATACTGAGGCCCAAGGAAGTCATGCGATATGCCCAGGGTCACACTTTTATCTAAAATATTTGTTCATTTCCTGCATGCTGCCATCTTGTATTTACCTCCACGCTGCCATCTTGTATTTACACTGTTTTCTATAAGTAAACCCAGGAAACACCCTTAACAAGGAACTCAGATCTTCCAAATGGGCAATGGAGAGAGTCATCCGTGGGCAGGGGTGCGAGTCCTCCTACCTGTGACTTTTGTTTCCAAGATCCTCTTTATCCTTGGACAGCTGTCACCAGTTACCATTACCCCCACGTGGCTGTCCTTAGGAGCTCCACTCCCACTTTAAAACTTGAGTCCACGCTGTACATAGGATACCTGAGGGGGTGGATTAAACACAGAAAGTTACTTGCAAACTACCTAGATACTCTTGTTAACAGAGAAGGCTTTTCCATCTTTGCTGGTTAGCAGGGCTTCTGCTCTCATTCTCCCTCCCTCCCTCCCATTTCCATGAAATGGAGGTGGCCATTCACCTCCGGGAGCACCCTCCAAAAGTCTGACTCCGCCCCCCAAGAGAACACCCTAAATCGCAGGAATTTCTGTTCCTGGTGGTCAAAGGCTCATCTTCTGGATTCTCTTTCTGGTTTGAGGAGCCTCTTCTTTTCACGGTCACATTCTTTAGGGACCACCCCCATCACCGCCACTCCTCATAGGCTGTTCTTTACCCCAAATCTCAATAGGACGAACCTATCTCAGATTACAGCACTGTTATCCCCACATTCAGCATGCTCTGCAGAGGAGTGGAAGGTGGGGGTGGCCTTTACGGTATCTCCCCAACACATTAATTCTCTAAGACGTGTACCTTCTTTCTTAGGAATTCCTGCCCCGTTAGTGTTTAGCACTGTGCTGGGTATTTAGTGAACAGTTAAACTAAGTGGATTCGATACATCAAGTGTGTTTTAGGGAAGGAACTTGGAGTTGGGGGAAGAGGTTGGTGTGGGAAGAGGTAAAGGATGCCATCCTGCTTACCACCTTCCGGACTGCCGAAGAATGCCTAGTCTACTTTGGTTCCCCAGAATGTATTCATTCATTCGTTTACTCACTCATTCAGCAAATACTTCTAGAGTGCCTATTATTTGCCAGGCATGGCATTGAATGCTGGGCATCAGCAATGAATAAAAATAGCCTCTGTGTCTGCCCTGAAGAGCTTTGATGGGCGACGACCTGTCATGATCTCATTAGTAACAGTAGGAGCGTGGTTAATAAGCCATGCTTGATCATGTGCTGAAACACCTCTGTCTTGTGGAGATTCCTGGATTTCCTTTGATTCTGTTGTGAAGTATGGATGCCCAGACAGGTTTCGCTCCGAGAAGCCCCACCAGTGTGGTTACTCGGTTAACCAAGACTGCCAGTATGAGGCAAGAAAATAATAGGCGGTTGTGTAATGTATGCACTTTTTTCTTTACACAAGACCTTTAAAGGTCAGTTTATTAGAGCCTAATGAAACAATTAGGTATATATGGAGTAATTGTGTTGCTTCTTTACTTCTGCAATAAAAGGCATCGTTCTTGATGATTGCAAACTTGTTCTGGTGCTCTGAAGTGAAAAGGATACAGAAGAATTAGGCTCAGAGGAATCTGATCTTATTTTCCTCTTTTCATTTTTATTTGGCACCTGCATTCCATTGCAGAGCAATATTTTTTTCCTGTGCACAGTAAAGTTTTAAAATAAACAGTAAACTGTTTTCCTAGTTTAACTAACATGGAAACACCTAATCCTCTTAGTTTCCTTGATTTTGCAAACAAGGATTTGTTGAGATAAAACCTTTAAGTAGTCCAGTCACATGGACTAGGTATTCATTTAATGACCCCAAGTACAGCCTGTTAGAAAAGAAAAGTAATGAATTAATAATGCTCCTCATAGTCATTTTCTCTGCCTTATTTCTCAACTACAGGTTGTACAATTTTAATGAAAGTAGTGAATGCAAAGTTAATTCACCCCTGTAAGTAGGCAGCAGTCGGTTCATGTTATTAGGTAGCACTCCATTTAGCTTTCTGACCGTTTCATTTTGAGAATGTGAAAACAAACAAACAAACAAACAAAAAAACATGATCGACAGCTGTGCTATCCAATCCAATAGCCACTAGCTACTGAAATGTAGCTAGTGAGACTGAGCTGTTTAATTTTAATTCAACTTAAAAACTGAAGCAGTGTAAAGTATTTTTTTGGTAAACACAACTTTATTGGGTCGCTTGTAGGAGGTATGTTTAAAGCAACTTGGATGTGTGAATCTACTTTTGCAACTATAATATATAATACAGATGGTTTCTGATGAAAATTTAGCACTCAAATTGAGATGTGCCATAAGCATAAAATACACACCACATTTTGAAGGCTTTATTTTAAAAAATGAATGTGAAATATCTCATTTAGTAATTAATAATGTTAATAATTTGTTTATATTGATTATATGTTAAAATGATAGTTTTGGATATGCTAGGTTAAAGAAAATATATTAAAATTAATGTCACCTGTTTTTTTGTACTTTTAAAGTGTGGCTACCATAAAATTTTAAATCCTGTATGTGCCTCCCACGATATTAACACAGAACAGCACTCCTGTGTTGGATTGGAACAAAAAGTTCCATGTTGTAGCCCTCAAGATTCTCACCAGTTTACCTTGTGAGGACATCATCATGAGCTGAGCTAAAAACATGAACAACAAATTCTGTGTCCTACTAAATCACAAAATATATTTACTAATTCTGTTTTGTTAAGCTTATCAAACCCATATGGTCTTGGATACTTTTTGGTTGCGAAAACGCACCATATATTTAATTTCCTTTATCACGGGGGAACTCTCATAATCTAAACTTTGACATTTTAAACACTTCAACTGGTGAAGAAAGCCATTCAACAGTATGGTTTAATGAATCTAATTATAGATAATGTTAAAGCATTGAAATGCTATTTTATGCTATAAGCCCCACAGTAATTGTGGTTAAAAGCTCAGGTTTTGGAGCCAGGCAGAGCTCGGCCTGAATTCCAGATATGTCATTTTCTAGTTGTGTGATCCTGGACTAGTATTCTAGACTGGCCAAGCCTTGGTTTCTTCATCTATAAAATGGGACAATAATAGTCCCTACCTTATAGCATTGTTATGAGGATTAAAAGCTATAACCCATGTAAAGTGCTTGGCACATGAGAGTCACTCAGTTGTTATTGATTATTATTGATTATGAAGCTATTGTTATTATTGCTCTTATAAAATATCCAACATTGTCCTCAAAGACCCTATCTGCTATCTTGCTGTTGTATCTGGAACACTCTGTCAGAGACGCCCTTTGTTTGTATGTTGTGTTCAGTGTTAAAATGACATGCTCTCCTTGTGCCTGTCCTTGACCTTGCTTAGGCTTCCATTTCTCTTCTTGTTCTTTGCCCCATTCTGCAATTAGCCTTTGATCCCAAAGTTTCTTCTCTTACGTTGTCTTTTCTGTAGTTGGCACACGCCATACCTCTACTAAAGTTTTATTTATGACTATGTATTGAGCATTTACTATGTGCCAGACTCTCGGATAGGTGCTAGGAATACAACGATGACTAAGAAACCTCCTACTGTAGGGTACTTACTACTAGTCCAGGGAGAGTTTATAAATAAGGACAATAAATGTCATAGCTGTCCTGACAGAAGTTGGAAGAGAGTCCAGTGTGAGGGGCAGTATTGAGACAATGGATTCTACCAGGGTGGTGGTTAGAAATGACTTCTTTGAGGAAGTGACAATTGAATGGTTTTGGTGAATGAGTAGGTGTTGAGAGTAAGGTATACGGTTGGAGAAGAAATGGGTAGAGGGCCTGGTGTAGACACAAGAAACAGCCTGGAGCCAGAATAATGCATTGAGGCACCGTCAATAGTTTGTAAGGGATAGTTGGATCAGAGTACGGAAAGATGGAGTTGGGGCAGACATCAGACTGGAGAGGGGCCAGGGAACCGATCCCTGAGGACTTGGTATACTTTGCTAACTAGTTGGGAGTGAGTGACACAATCACATCCCAGTTTTGGAAAGATCACTTTGGCAACAAGGGTTGTAAGGGATGGAACCTTGTAAGGAAGCCATTGTGAGAGTCTGAGTAAAGTACCTGAACTCATTGGCTGCAGGGATAGAAAGAAGGGGGATGAGACACAGAGATTCACGATAACCGTGTGTGGTGATGGATGTTAACCAAACTTCTTGTGGTGATCATTTCGCATTATATACATGTAGCAAATCATTATGTTGTACACCTTAAACTAGTACAACGTTATATGTCAATTATATCTCGATTAAAAATTAATCAGTTTTTTTTTTCAGAAAAAAGATAGGGTCCAGGATTGGACTCCATAAGCCTTGGTGATAAATTGGGTGAAGGCAGCGAGGGAGCAGGAGAGTCAGACACCACCCAGTACTCTGGCATGGGGACTTGGGGTATGGTCTTGCCTAGATGGCCACAGAAGAAGGAGGAGCGGCTTTGGGGGAAAGAGGATGAGGTCGGTGTTCTATATGGTGAGTCTGAGGCAATGCAAGGAGGGAGGTCCAGAGGCGGTTGCTCTGCAGGCTGGAGTTCAGGAGAGCGCTGGGTCACGGGCTCTGCGAATGCTGTATCTGCTGCTGCTTCCTTTTGCTCCTTCTTTCCCTCTGGCAGGATTGATGCCACACACACCATCCCCCACCTCTCCACCGCACACACACTCTAAATGCTCTCAGGGTTATCTGTTTAAGCACTTTCTCTTAGTGGATTGTTGAGCTCTCTTCTGAAGAAGGGATAATTTCAGCTCAGTGCCCCCTCCCACCCCTCCTCCTCCCTCTCACAAGCAGATTATACCAACCAGGAGGAAGTCTTCCTCCAAGACACCAAACAAACCATCCCTCTGTGACTTTCTAATTCTTCCTCTTCCCAAGTGTCCCCCTACAAAGCTACTTCTTCATTCAGTTCTCAGCACAAATATCTGATCCCTGTCGGTCTCCATCCCATTGTCCTGCTTTATGTGCCATCCAGCACTTACCGCTGTCTGAAATTATCTTATTTGTTTAGTTATGTATAGTTAGTCCATCTTTCCCCTTTAGCGCTGGAGCTCTTGGTTCCGTCATATCCCCGGCACGCAGCAGTGCCGACATACAGTAGGCACTCATTAGATATTGGTTCTAAGAGCTTGAAATCTTGGTGAAACATCCCTAAATTAAGGTGTGTTTTCCCTTTAGCTACGTTATTTTGAAACAAACTCCAGTTTCTGGCGTGACTTTATGTTTTGTGGGGGGAAGGGGAGGCAACTCCGTCAGTCAGATTCCCAGTAGGAAACAGATGTAGACTCAGCAGGATAATTGAGGGGAGATTAATAAAGGGATTCTCAGGGTTTAGGGAAGCAAGAAGGGGTTGTGAAGTACGGCCAAACACCCAGAGAAAGTACTTCTATGGAGAAGGCTGTGGCAGGAGACTTTGGTCAAGAGCTGCAGCGTCCTGCTGTCACCTAGAAAGGTGGGAACCTAGGGAATAAATACCCTGACCTTTCTCTACTCCCGGTCTCTCATCTTCTGCCTGTGCCTCCCTTGGCTTAATTCAATGGCGTACCAGATGGCAAGGGAGACACGTCCACATGGATCAGCTTCCAGGGACACGAGGTGGCAGTGGAAAAGGGTGCAGAGCACAGGAGAGGAAATCATAACATCCGTGACATTTATTTTGTTCCTTAAACAAACACTGTTTTGTGTTGTTATTTATTCATTTTATATGCTTATGTGGTGCCAGTGAGGGGCAGGTATTTAAGAACAGGGAACCTGCTTACAACTCCTTTTAAGAATTTAGAATGATGTGATAGGGGATTATTCCTCCATATGTGTAAACTTTGAGCCTAAGTGAATAATACGTGAAAACTTGCTAAATGAGTATGTTCTGAAACCAGAATCTTTTGGCTAAATCTTAGGAATGACAGCAACAATTTAACCCTCCATAGCAGCTTTTCCATTGCACCCCAATGCCTGCTACGCAAGAATGACATATGGTTATTTTGGGATGATGTTTTGCTTGTTCTAGTGCTACACTTACGGCCACTGTCATAAAACTCTATCTGCTTCCCAGGTCAGACAAAATTCTCCGTAGGGAAGTGGATGACTGATGAATGTTCCACGGCACTTTCTCTGTCTCAGCTTATTCTCCTCTGAGGCTAATAATATTACTAAAGGGTTAGTGATGCAGCATTGTCTTGTCAAGTAATATATTTTAGGAGCCCCCCCCCAAAAAAAAAATAGTGATTGTAATTTGATGTTAAAGGACAAAGTTAAGTTCTAACATAATCTATTCTTTACAATATTTTGAGACCTCATGATGCAGACCATGAATTCCAAAATGTAACAAAAAAATAATAGTTACCTCTTTTGCGCTCCTACTGTATACCAGGCCCTGACATGCCATCCAATAATCTCATGAAGTTGGTATTATTAGTGAAGTTTTAGATTTGGATGGACTTAAGTCATCCGCGAGAAAGATTGATTTAGGATTTAAATTTGCATCCGTTGGAAGCCACGAGCCAGGTGTTTGCTGCATGCACAGATGCCCTCAGACAGGATTGCTGGGATCCTTATTGGAAGTCTGACGGGAGGGAAGGTGTAGAGCTGGTCAACCAGAAGACCAGGACTGAGAGTGGTCACGAATCACTCTCTTGCTCTGCTGTGTCTTGGGAAGTAAGCCATACGGAGGTGAGAGGCGTGGCACAGGCCAAGAGGAGGGCAGCTGACACTACCCGTGAATGGCAGTAAGTGCAGCCCCAGTTGGCTGACTTGTGCAGGGGTGCTGGCAACCACAATTTCAAGCCCCTTGTTTCTCCAACTTACACATCAACTGTCACTGTGCTCTTGGTCACAGAACCTCTGTCGTGCGTCTAAGTTTCCTTGTTTGGTACCAAAAGGTTATGGGAATTCTGGGAGCCCTGAGACCAAGAAGATGCTATAGAATTTAGGTTCCAAATGAGGAACCGTAAGCTCATTTGTTGTGCAGTTTGATTATCTTTCACAATCAAGAGCAGTTATTAAAAACTTAGAGGAGCAAAATGAGAAAGAAGAAAGGATTCAAGCAGACAGGTAAGTCCCTTGGATTCTAAGATTTTTTTTTTTTTTTTAATAAGTGGAAGTAAACAAATTTAGAAACTATCCATGAGATGGAATCATTTGACTTTGCTTAACTAAACAAAATCTAGTGTGAGAAAGATTTCCTAGTACAGAGAGGCCTGTGGTATTCGGCATATTGGTGTTTAGAATTAGAATTTGGG
This sequence comes from Rhinolophus sinicus, assembly GCF_057876585.1. NCBI lineage: Eukaryota > Metazoa > Chordata > Mammalia > Chiroptera > Rhinolophidae > Rhinolophus > Rhinolophus sinicus. Next base: position 141,338,368 of record NC_142501.1, read on the forward strand.
AGCGTTCTAAACATTTATGGGTTAAAAAAAGTTATTAGATTTTTGCATAAGAATTTCTGTACTGTAATGGTCAAGGCGATAGAAAATGCTTTGTGTTCCTGCTGTGATCAGTAATTACCCTAAAGTCCAATTTACCAACATACCTGTAGGAACTCCGAGATTTTTGGAGACAAATGGCAGCAAAGAAACACCTGCAGGGTTTCCCCAGAGCTTCTGGTTAATATAAATTTATCCACGTGTGTGGTGAAGTGCTCTGATCTGAACAACCTCCACAAAATGGCCCTGGGAAACTATCTAGTTCTTCCTGAAGTCAGATCTTATTTTTCATATGTATTTTTAAAAGTTACAGAATTTTACCTACACAGACAATCTGAAGTAGGAATTCTGTTCAATTTAGGGGTATTGTTTAGTGATTGTAGCTATTATGTTTTGAGCTATGCCCTATGCACCAGCCCTTGTGACAAGCATTTTATGAGCGTTTATGTCTGTCGATCCTCACAGCAAGTGCTGTTCTAGTACCATTTCCAGATGGAGGAAGTGAGTAACAGGGAAGTTAAGTCTCTTGTCCTCTTGCTACCTTAACTATTATAACATGGTAACTCTAGAAGTTAAGGTGAAAGATAAAATTACAGAAAAGGCCAACAAATATAAGCTTTTAGACGTAACAACAATGCAATTTAAGTAGGCTCTGACACTAGGTAAGGCTACAGAAAAAAAAAGCTAAGAAAACTGAAAATGAATGAAAGTAGAAAATAGAGTCGGAGGGAGACCATTTATTCAACAAATATCTGTTAAGTGCTGGGGGACGGTGGGGAATCCTGAATGGGTGTTTGTTGGTTTCTTTACCAGGGAGTAACATGATGGTTACTACATCTTACTGGTATCTAATCATAAGATTTGTGCTGAAGTAGGAGAAAACCTCAGAGTTTGAAAGTGTCTTGTGATAAGGCAGAGATTTGGGGCTTTTGGTTTCTTGTTTGGCTGCATTCCTGTCTCTTTGTAACTATAAGGTTATCCAAGACCTTTTTTTAAACCATGGAACACTGTAAGAGAGGATCAGGGAAGGGAACACAGGATTTTTTTTAAAAAATTGGGACACAGGAGGAGAGAATAAATGGCAGAGAGGAACATCTATATTTTTTCATGGAGTCTGGCCTGGTGCCTATTGTACTATCTGCATTTGTTTGGACTGTCACTTGAACTGTTTCCAGAAATGTCTTCATAGAACTATTAGCTCCTGGATCTTTCTGAGGCTGCTTGGGAGGTGTTTAGTCTGCAAACAGGTTGTTAATCAAGGACCCTCATTTGTGAGCACGCTGTTTCCCAGTTTGAGGAAGTCCCCGTGGCTGGCCATGTTAGACTGGGGTCACTAGCATGCAGAGAGCTACAGTGTGGACGCAGTGATTGGAGGTTAGCCTCTTTCCCAGAACTGAAACTGGTCCCATTTGTTGGCTCAGCACTCGAGGAAGGCTGGTTCGGGAAGCAGACCCAGAAAGAACTAAGACTACAGTCATGTGTTCATGAGTGACTCACTCAGGGTTCCTACTGCAGCACATGACCCGTAGGCCACCAAATGCATAGAATGGGCTGCAAGTTCATGATTCATTACAGCGAGGGGGCACTTAATCTGAGCAACTTCCTTCTTTCTCCAGGAGTGGCTTGTGTGACAGGTAGCATCCAGTGTGAACTTTGGAGCCAGCCTGCCTGAATCTGATCTCCTAGGTCCACCAGCCTCGGGATCCTGGGAGTTACTGAACATCATTCTACCTCAGTTTCTTCATCAATGAAATGGGCATCAGAATAATACTTTGTAGAAGTTTTGTGACTATTATATGAGCTAACACGTGCACAGTTCTTATAACAGTGCCTGCCACATGGTCATTATAAATGTTTAGCAAGGAAGAGAAACCACCACCAAACATTAACCTCAAATACAAATGATTTCTCATTATGACGTTAATACATTACATTTATTTTGTGTTTTACAGTTTGTGAAATGCTTTCAATATATATTATGTCCAGTGATCAGAGGATAGATAGTTGGAATATGTTTCACATTTATAAGAAATAGGCTAATAGAGAGTATAATCTAGGAAAGATAAGGGGAAAGGCCTCCATTCTCAAGGAATGCAGTTCATTCCCTGGAGTGCTGCCCCAGGAGGAGTTTAGGAAAAGTGGCCCCACCAATGCTGATTACATACTCTGCCTCTTAGCAAGTTATGTGGGCCTCCAGGACAGGAGTGTTTCCCCAAGGCTCCTATTCAAAGGAGAACCTGGACCCCTCCCTTGGTGGGGGCAGACCGAGATGAACTACTGACGAACCAGAGACCCCCGGGAGGCTCCACCCTTCCCACGGAGTCTGTTTGCCAAGCGGCAGCCACCAGGCACAGAACGGATCAACCCTTTTTTATTGTCCCTCCTGGAGCCAGGCCTTGGGAGCTTGTTATGTGTGAGAAAAGGCACTGAGAAAACCATGAAGGAACCAGGTTTTTCTCTTCAAAAGAGAAAACTACCGAATGACCAAATGGCACTGTGTGCTTGGCCAACAGAGTGGCTTCACTTGTCCTCTCAGTGCTGAAACCAGGACAGTCCTGGGAAAACCTGCAGGCTTTGGTCACTCTGGCAAACAGTAGGCCCTGATCAAAGTGACCCTGATCAAAGGGGGATTAAAGACAAAGCCATCGCTCCAATTCCAAGGCCGGATGATTTGGTGAGACTGCTTATAGGTAGCTATAGTGATAATATTCCCTTTGTGAATTATAGTGTTTCTGTAGGGCCAAGAGCCTCCCCACCCTTACCTCCCACCAATTCCAGGTCAGGGTTTTCAACCCTAGCACAGTGGGTATTTTGGATTGTTGTGGAATGTTGTCCTGTGCATTATAAGATGTTTAGCATCATCCCTGGCCCTCTACCCACTACCATGTTTCCCCAAAAATAAGACCTAGCCAGACCATCAGCTCTAATGTGTCTTTTGGAGCAAAAATTAACGTAAGGCCCGGTCCTATTTTATGATAATATAAGACCGGGTATAATATAATAATATAATATGATATGATATGATATGATATGATATGATATAATATATAATCTAGGACCGGGTCTTATATTAATTTTTGATCCAAAAGACTCATTAGTGCTGATGGTCTGGCCAGGTCTTATTTTCGGGGAAACACGGTAGATACCAGTAGTACCCACCACCAAAAATATCTTTAGGCATTGCCAGATAACTTCTAGGTGGGGAAACAAAATGACCCCAATTGAGAACCTTTGCTTTGAGATCCATAATAGCCCCCACATTTTACAAAAATGACCACCTGGTCATGTTTGTAACTTATCTGACTTACTCTTAATTTTTTGTTCTTTCCCTCCAATTATGCGTCTTCCAATATTTTGATAGCTATCTTACTCTTTTCTTCTCCCCTCCTACCATCTATTATATTGTGATTACTTATGAAATTCTCAAACACAGCTATAGAACCGAAGTTTGTCTAACAGTCTGGAAGGAGTTCTTTTAGTTATTTTTTAGTGGTTTTTTTTTTTTAGTTTCTTTGACTTTTTTAGAATCTAGAAATTCTTTCTTGCCTTAATTTCATTTGTCACAGTAGGATTTCCCCTGAGGTTCACTGTAATCAACCAAGTCCTAGTCTTCAGAGTTTCTTAGAAAAACCATAATTAAAATTGATTTTTTTTTTCCTAGAAAGATTTTTTGCTCTAATGGTACTAGCTTTGCTCAGGCTATTCCTGAAATAATAAAATTATGTTCTATGTGAACACTGTAGGAGGAGCTTCTTGCATTGTTAGAGAAGATTTTAAATCTCAGAAGTCTAATAATCCATAACACCTACAGATAGGCTGCAAAATTGAAGACCGTTTGCACAATCTAGATTCTTCTACCTGTTCAATCAGCCCCATTCTTTCTAATTTTTTTAATGAAAAAAATATTCTAAGTACTGCTCTTCAGTTGCTATGGCAGCTTTGTGGCAAAACATCATCTGATTGACCTTTTAGCCTTTAATAAATGAATATTTAAACCAAAGCTGTCTAATGCTATTTTTATAAAGACTTGCAGAAATAGAAATTCAAATTATGTTTATTAGTAAACTGTTCCAGTTTTTAATTACCCTCAAAGTCAAAATTTCTTCCTTTTCTTAACCACTGAAGTTGATTTCCTCTTTATAATGTTTATTTTATTAGAACAAATTTTAATTCAATTCTAAGAATAATGCAGGCCACTAGAGAAACAGAAAAGAACACAAAGGGGAAAATAAAAGTAACCTGTGATCACACAACTCAGAGATAATTGTGTTGGAATTATACATCTTTTAAAAATACATATAATATATGCTTATCAGATTAACTTTTCTCCTATTCAGTTCTCGCTTTGGATAGAAAACACTTCCATAGGTTTGTGGTGAATATTAACACATAGTGCTTTTAAATGGATAAACAAGGAATTTCATAGGAGGATTAAATTAACAAAGAATGTATAATGATGCAGACACAGCACTTTTTTATTATTAAGTTGTTTTATTCAGGGAAACTGGGCATAGGTATCAACTGTTCTTAGTTTCTTATCTATTCTTTGGAAATTTCTTTATGCTACACAGGCAAATATACCCGTAGCTTCTATTCCCTTCCCCCCTTTTCCACAAAAGGTAGACTATGAGGTGAATAGTTTTGCAACTTGTTTTTCTTCACTTGGCAATACGTTCTGGAGATCTCTCAATCTCAGTGCATTGAGAGCTTCCACATTGACTTTTAAAAAAAAGTATTCCATTGTATGGATTTACCATAATTTATTTAACTAGTTCCCTATTGATGGATATTTGGTTTGTTTCCAGGCTTTTGCTATTAAAAACAATGCTAAAATAAATTATCTTGTACACATACCATTCTGCAAGTATAAAGTATATCTATAGGATAAATTCCCCAAAGTAGAATTGCTATGTTAAAGACTATATCCAATAGTAGTTGCAATGGATATAATGGATATATAATAGATATATAATATAATAGGTAAGTGTCCTCACTAAGGGTTGTACTAATATGCATATCTCCCATCAGAAACGTATGAGAGTATTACTTTCTCCACAGCCTTGGCAACATAATATGATAATATGTTAATATCAACATTTGGATTTTTGCCAATCAGATAGATGAGAAATGATATTTCAGTGTATTTTCAATTTGCATATTTTCATAAAGTTAAAGGTCACTTGTATTTTGTCAACTATCTGTTCATATCCTCGGCCCATTTTTCTATTGGTTTGTCAAACATTTTCCTACTGATTTTTATAAGCATTTGATATATTAGCTCTTTGTGTTGAAACAAGCTCTTTGTGTTGTGACTTGTGGATATTTTCTGTTGATCATTTATCTTTTGGTTTTGTTTGTGGTTTTTAAGAAATATTTTATGTGGTTGAATTTATGAGTCTTTTATTATGGAAGTTAGTGTAAAGGTATGACTTAATATATATATAATCGTTTGAGATTGTCTCATTTATAAAGCATGATAACTTTAGAAATTATATTGTGATATTAGACTTCTGGCCTCTTGATTCTCCAGCATGAGCTTTTATTTTCGTACCTACTTTGTCTTGCCCCAACCCAAGCGAGTCATGTGGACAACCAAAAATTCTGACCTTTATCTTGATTCTGTTGGTCTAGTGCTACATTTCTTTGGTTTTTATGGACACTGATTACATTCCTTTCACCAAAGTATGTGATACTCAACAAGCATGCTTGCAATGCCGTTACAGCATCCTGTGGTCAGAGATAATAGAGCACAATATTTCAGTAAGCAGGATCTGTTGTCTCTCTGAACTGGCTTGAAGTCTTGGCTGGGCCTCTTCCCAACGTTTTACCCTTGGGCTAGATACTTAACCTTTTGAAGACACAGCTTTCTCTTCTGGAAAATGAACCTCATAATGAATCTTCATCAAAGTATCATTGTGAGCATTAAACGCAAAACCTTACAGTATGTACGGTAATAGGCACAATACTGCTCAATAAATGTTAACTATAATGCAATCCCTTTAGTTTACAGGAAAGTTTTGAGGTTCAGACACATAAGTAACTTTCCTAAAATCCCTGCATTGTTGGGAAGTGGCAAAGCTTTTTGCCTCTGAGTGCCATCAATGAATAATAAGAATAAAGAACAGATAGGTGTATAGCTATTCTGAACACAGGTAGGCAGCACTCTTAACACTTGACCTATGTTAACTCAGTTTATCCTTATGAGCCAGAGGTGGGTACTATGATTACCCTCATCATACAAATGAAGAAACTGAGGTACAGAGAGATTAAGTGATTTACATACAGCAAGTAAATGACCGAGCCAGGATTTGAACCAAGATCGTTGGATTCTTAATGATGTTGCCCTCAGAACTGGCTCTATAGTCCAGTTTCTAACATGATATAGAGGTCCGAGTTGATGCTATTCCAAGAATGAGTACCCGGCTGACGGAAAGCTCTAGTTTTGACTGGTAATCCCTCCCACTGGGGGCACTGATCTATGTCTGAAGCAATTCTCAACAACGTGTAGCAACCTCCTCCAGGTTCCTCTTTGCTTTTTTATTCCTCCTGTCTCTCCCCAAGTCTTCCTATCCTTTTCATTCTGTGACCTTATCATTTATCCTCTATTTTTCCTTTATCCTAACTAATCCTTGTGTACTTGGGTTTGCTGTGAAGATGATGTGAGCTGCAGGTAGAGGGAAAGGGAAAGCGGGGGGCGGGGGGGGGGGCGGGCGGGATTAGGGAGAGACCAGCTTTCATTAAACACCTACTAAACATCAGACATTGTATCAGATGCCTTCGTATCCATGTTCTCATCCTCATTTTGTGGTTGAGAAAACTCAGAATATAAGACTCAGAATATAAAGCTCAGAGAATATAAGGAATAAATTACGCATGTTCACACAGTTGGATTGTAACCAAATTAAGGTTTGAACCCAGGCCTGTTTCCAAAGCTTGAACTTTTTACCAGATCTGATAGTTGTATGCACTGGTACAGCCATGCTGGTTTTTAAAAGAGTGAAACCTTTCTGTACTCTTGGTGAGCAGCTGCTGCCCCAAGCTTCCAGTATGCTCCCACCACCAGCCTGACCTCCCTGGCTCCTTCCCCAGGAACCCCTGGACTTGCCCATAAGCCAGCAAGTAAAAGGTTAATGTCCAGTCTAGCGAAGGCACCAAGGACCCTGCTCCAGCTCCAAGGCCGGGGCTGGCAGATGTGTGTCAGCCCACTTGGGGGTCTCCGGCCCTGAATCACACTGCCAGGTAGTAGCATGTCGCGTGCTGAGCACCGCTTAACAGCACTGGGGCTGCTCAGGGTGAATGAGAAAATAACTTCACAGCTCGTCAATGAAACTGCCATTTGGGATCAAATCAGAAACACTGGGGAAGCTTAGCTGAATTCATTACCTCCCTTGATCAAGTACAGGATGAAGCATGTTGCATCTGTGGACAAATGGATTTTGTGTTTTCACCAAGACAGAGGTTGCTGGACGGAACGTTTCCTCAGCCCCTGCCCAGTCCCCACACCCACTACCCAACCTACCCAAGCCACCCATGCCGGGGCCCTCCTTGTAGGCCTTCAGCCTTGGGGGCCCTTCCCTAGAAGCTCACTGCCCCTTTCTGTGCCCCCGCCACCCACCAAGGGTCCTCAGGTGTCAGAGACCCACAAGACTGATGTTACTCTTAGAATCATTTCTATTGTACTTGGGCAAAAATATTTTTTATTTTTTTGAAAATCTTTTTGAACATCATTTCTAACATTCTTTCTTTGGAAAAGCCATTCTGTACGTTGGTTCAAAAAGCAACTTATAATTGAACTGTTCTGGGAGCAAGACAGGGATTTTTCTTTTGTATTCTAGAAGAAAATTAAGTTAGTCTGTGTTTTACTCTTCTCCAAATCCTGCTGATTCCTTCCTGGTGTTTTTGTGGTTGACAAACAATAGATGTGTTACCTGTGCTGCTTATTTCCTCTTACTTTAAAACCGTACTTTCCCCAATCTTCAGGGATTCCTTGTGTTTTCGTTAGGCTAGGCTAAATAGCAGTAACATATAGACCCCAATATGTCAGTGGCTCACTGAATAGAAATGTGTTTCTTGCCACCCTGGTGCGCCTGCAGGTTGGTGGGGCCGTTTACCTCCATGAACTCATTTGGGGATCTAGATGGGAGACGCAGACACTTCTAGCCCGTGATGTCCAGCGTTGCCTGGGCCTTGCTCTCCCAGTCAGCCAGAGAAGGAGAGAGCCAGAAGAGCACGCGTGGTAGGTTTTTAGGGCCAGGCCCACATCGGATCATCATGGCCCCCATCATTTCCTCTCCATCCTTTGGCTGGAGCTACGTCAGATGGGCAGACCTAACTGTCATGTGGGCACGATGGTCCAGAGAAGGGACTGACCTCTGTCGCTTGTATTTTTTGTAACTTCCAAATGCATCAGGCAGTTACACGTGTCACCGTGCCCTCCTGAAGGATGTACTTAGATATGCCATAGCAGTTGTGTCACTCTTTTAATTTTAAGAGGCAGCCTTGGTTACGTGGCCACACTGGGAGGACTGTTTATTACTCTCTGGAGTAGGCAAGCCCAAAGACTGGGCCAGGTGGGAGGTTGCAGGGGCGAATACACCAGGTTCTGCCTATCGGACACCACTGTCTCTGAGTTCCATCACACAGACGGTGGGAGAGGCCGCAGGTCTGAGGTGCACACTGACGGGCTCTGTGACCTTGGGCAAGTCACAGGTCTGAATCTGTTAACTTATCTTCATCAATTAGTAGATAGCTAAGGTATTTTACTGTTTCAAGAATTTGGCCTCTGGGGATCCTGCAGGATCATTACAACATAGCCACACAGTTTGGAGAGCATTTTATAGCTTTTACAGTCATTTAATCATTAACAAAAAGAAAGAAAGAAATGAAAAACACCATAGAGCATCACATGTTCATTGTTTAAATGCTGTTTATGAACAAAATGGATTTATTTGGAACCAGCCTCGTTGTGTGGTGAGTAGCTCAGAGGTCAGCAACCGCACTAAAATGTACTTCTGATTTTAGCAAGGGCAAAAGAATGCCAATCTAATATATTAGGTTAGTGCAAAAGGAATTGCAGTTTAAAAGGTTAAAAATAATTGCAAAACCCACAATTACTTTTGCACCAACCTAATAATACATGGATTCATGCATTTTGGATAATTTTAACCTGCCTGTTTATGTTGCCTTATCATTGGACTTGCCTCAATTTGGGAGATGACATTTAGAGCTCCACACCCAGCAAATACGACTCTCATCCCTTGGAGTGAATTCTTCATTGACGCTCTCTCTTCTAAGAATAATATTGCTTCTGAGCAGCCTGATATATTGAACCAATACTATGCATCATGAAAAAATATATTATCAGTGCAATAAGTTTTAGTTTCCAGGGAGTAGTTATAAATAGAAAGGAAGCATGTTGTGGGCCAGTTATGTGCATGAGTGTATGTCATCCACTGTAAGGATAGCCACTACACCTAAAACTCCTGTCAGCTTTGGCCTGGAAAGGGCCGGGCCAGGCTGTTGAAAAAAAGTATTGAGAGCTCATGTGCTCAAAGCATTTTGTTGGCACTAAGAATATTAACACTAACATGACCTCCTAACATTAACTGATCTTCTGAGTATTATGTCATGTGGCTTTCAATGGAATAGGATCTAAGTCTCTGGGATTTCACTTAGTAGGATCTGGGGCAAAGGAATGAGGAAAAGGGGGTCTTGGTTTGATAATAAAAGCAGTTGTATTATAATTTCTAAAAAATATCTTTTAAAAAGGGAATCCCCAGTATATCACATTGCATTGAATATATTTCTTCTTACAGCGCCCACCCCCACAATAGGCTAAGTTGCCAGAGAACTGTATTGACAAGCTTGTCCAATGAGTAGAATTACTGGGATACTGTTTAAAATGACAGATTTTCAGAACCTTTCTTTGGTGGTGCTGATGCAGAAGGTCCAAGGGAAGGCCCAGGAATCTGATTTTTAACAAGCTTTCCAGGTGATTCGGCAAGCTTGAGAAGCACGGCTGCTGTGCAGTGGTCCCCACCCTTTCAGAGAGGGGCTCCCTGAGGGGCACTGTGGGCTAAGGGCTTCTATTGTGAGGCCCAGGGGCAGAAGATCTGGGTGAACATTCTAGCACAACAATGGCTTGAAGCAGGCCCTCCATGGGTATTTGTTGGCTGTTGAAAATAAGGTTACTTTTGGGAAATGAGCACATTCTCTCTCAACCGTGGGTGGACAGGGAATAGCACATCACATTCAGAAGGGCGCTGGGTGCAACTGGAATTAGAGTTGAGGAAGAAAGGGATCTAAAGTGTAATCGCATGTACCTTCTTGGCCTGCGGTACCCAGGTTTCTCAGTAGGCTGATCTTGCCTTGCTTCTGAAGTCCAGTGACTTTAAAAGTTCTTGTTCTCATCTGTGCCCCCGTGGCACTACCAGCTCTCACCTGTCCAGCTTTTCCTAGCCTTCCGAAGGAGGACCACCGCTCCTTCTGATAGTCACTTTTTTTTTGTTTTTTAAAGATTTTATTGGGGAAGGGGAACAGGACTTTATTGGGGAACAGAGTGTACTTCCAGGCCTTTTTTCCAAGTCAAGTCGTTGTCCTTTCAACCTTAGTTGTGGAGGATGATACCGTTCAGCTTCAAGTTGTTGTCCTTTCAGTCTTAGTTGTGGAGGGCGCAGCTCAGCTCCAGGTCCAGTTGCCATTTTTTCTAGTTGCAGGGGGCACAGCCCACCATCCCTTGTGGGAGTCGAACTGGCAGTCTTGTGGTTGAGAGGCTGTGCTCCAACCAACTGAGCCATCCGGGAGCTCAGCGGCAGCTCCGCTCAAGGTGCCATGTTCAATCTTAGTTGCAGGGGGCAGAGCCCACCATCCCTTGTGGGATTCGAGGAATCGAACTGGCAACCTTGTGGTTGAGAGCCCACTGGCCCATGTGGGAATCGAACCGGCGGCCTTTGGAGTTAGGAGCATGGAGCTCTAACCGCCTGAGCCACCGGGCCAGCCCCACATTTTTTCTTTAATCACATTACTCTTACCCTCTTGGAGCCACACAGACCAGGTGATCTCCTTCTTTTGACTTTGAATATCTTTAAATCAAGGGAATCTTGAAGATTTTCTCTCAAGGGACTTGTTCCCTGGATTGTCATCTGACTACAGATGTAAAATATGCAATTGATTTAATACTAGCTTTTAAAATGAGTAAATATACACATTGATTATTTGAGAGATGTTGAAATGTAAAATTTGATGTATTATGGAATGGAAGAAACAGGTTTCTAGTTATTGAGAGGACCATTCATTGTGGACCTCTAATAAATGTTACTGATTGGATGAATGAATGAATGAATGAATGAATGAATGATGAGATTTCTGATCTCCTAGTGGAAGGATCTCTTATTTCGAGACAATGGAATAATGCCAGAAAGATCAACTTTAAGTCTCAGCCTACCTCTTAGAAGTGTTTTTTTTTTTTTTGCAAGACAACCTCCCCAAGCCTCAGTTTCCTTCACTGAAAACGGGCTTAACAGTTGCCACCTTGTTTGTTTGTTGGGAGGATTAAAATCAGACACATGGTCGGTCTGTTTTTATGCAGTGTCTGGCACATAGCCAGTGTGAAACACATGGCAAACAATGAAAGAAAAGGGAACAGCATCGACTTTTCATTTGTTCTGGTGGTTAGTAGTCAAAGACGACACAGAGCAGTACAGTGTACAGAACATAGTAAACCTTGAGACGCATAAGGAGGTCGGGGAGGAGCAGGTGGGGCCACCAGCTCTGAGCTGCTCGTACTTGCAGGTGAGATGGGGGTGACATGGGGAGGAACAGGGAGACTCAGGGCACCTGTCATTCCACCCAAGGAGTTGGTTATGTTGTGAGCTCTGATTAGACTTTTTAAAAAGTTGAACCTGGCAAGAATGCTTTGAGTCCTGTTGTTCGTGACTTGGGACCGTGGAGATGAACACAACTCAGAATTTCCATACCCTTGTATTTTAAAGGCTGCCTTTAGCCCTTAAAGCATTTTAGGGGTTTTCTGCATTTTTCGTGGTGTAGATTCAGATTCTGCAGGTGATGTTGGTAAGACCTGTAACTGTCAGTGACCCTGGCCATGTTAGGAAATTCCTAACAATTGTGATAATTCTGAGTGGTTTGGCTGTGTTTTGACAATAGCATTTTCAGCTGACTGGTCTGGTCTTTGACTGTTGGGCTTCTACGAGGGTTGGGGCAGAAAATGAGAATAGGGTACTACCCGAATGTGAGTGCCTGGCTGTGGGTGAATGATTCTGTAGACCTACTTGATAATCATTAACATCTATCATAAGTAATTTGACCAAAAAATGAAAGAAAGAAAAAGAATAAACATTAAAAATTGCTTTAAATATACAGATTTGAGAAAACACTGAGTTATCTATTTCATTTGTGGTTTGTTGGGCTTGAGAGTCAGGGCTGGGTCATATTTTGTGCTGCCAGCAGGAATGAGGAATTGAGAAATCAGGAACAAGTGTTCTTTCTGCCCTATAATAAAGGGCCTGACTTAGCAAAACAACAAAAATCCTACTTTTGCACCACCAAGAATCTTCCCGATTTGGGTGGGACCTGAAGAACGGCATAGGGGATATTTCATAAAGCTAAAAATGGGTCTTTGCTGAATTAAGATTTTTCTCTATCCTTGTCTTGGTCACTTGCATAAACAACGTCAGAACCTGTATTTTATATTCAAATAGCACTCAGTCTTTCTTCCTGGGCACTCAACTCATTAAAAAAAACTTTTTTAGATAAAATCTCCAATGTTTGCTTCAAATTTTCTTATTTGACCCTCTCCAGTCCTTTGGGGCTTCAGTTTCCCCACCTGCAATAATACCTATTTTGAGCACTAAACTATATGAAAAGGGTAGATGCCAAACCCTGGCCAGGGAGCTTTGCGAAATTCAAGGCAGCATAACTTACACTCAGTGTGCTGTTGATGTAATTGGGAAGACAAGATCTAAACAGGTCAGACGTTAAACACTAAGAAACATAAAGTGAAGTAACCACTCAGAACTGTACAGATAGCACCTCACTGCCCAGGCAACAAGGCTTTCACAGTTCTGAGGTGGGCGAAGACCCTGTGTGTCTACTGGTGAAGTGCTGCCAATGCCTGGTGTTCTGCTGTGAAATTCGAAACTCATTCATTCATTCAACAACTATTGATGGAACTACTAGGATGTGTCAGGTGCGCTACAGCCTGCCGAGGATATGGAGGTGAGCAAACAGACCAGGAAGGGTCCTGCCGTCGTGGAGATTCCAGTCTGGTGGGGAAAGTCAGGCAGCGGACAAGTGAACTCACGAGTATTTAGTTACAGATTGTGATGAGTGCTACAAGGGAAGGCTTACACCAAGATGTGAGAGACAATGAAAGGGGGGGACCACTTGATCTGGGGTGTTGGGAAGGCTTCCCTGAGGAAATAGCATTTGAACTGAGATCTGAAAAATGGAGTTCACCCCCAAGTACTTAGTGAAGTAAGAACTCTGCCCAAATGAAGCAGCATCTTTTCTTTCCACAGATAATTCTTTGAAAGGATAGGAATAAAAGCAGAAACGCAATTTGTCATTGTTCTGCATTCTGAACATTAGGGAAGTCTGTGTATTAGGGAAGTCTTCCATGCATGCCTAAACACACGCACCTTTTCTGCTTACACATTCCACCACAGCTCTCCCTTCTCACTTCACAGAGTGTATAAAAGAATGTGGAAAGATCATCCCGGAGCCCTAGCAGGTTTGCCTGCGTTTCCCAGAAGCTCCTGGAGAGGCATTCAGGGAGGTGAATGTTTTGATCACCAAAAGCTTTGTACACCTTCTTCCCCAAAGTGGCCACGACCTTCTAGAAGCCCACCGTGCTCGGGCTACTATCCTGGAGCCCTCATTTAGCTAGGGTCATCGATAGTCCAAATCAGTCTTTGTGGGTGACAACACAAGTCTGCCGCAGCTATTCACCTTGCTGAATCTTATTTCCTGGAGCCACATCAGGAAAATTGTTGAGGCCGTCACCGTTTATCAGGTCACACAGACATATCATTGCTTAGAGAGGCAGGATACTGGGGCCACCTATGGAATTCGACTGCCTGGAAGGCATCCCAGCTTTGCCACTGCCTATGTGTGTGACTGGGGACAGGTTACTTCTTTGCATTAAGGTAAATCTGAGACATCCTTGCCTGAAACCCTTTGGGTCAGATGTACTTTGGAATCTGGAATATTTCAGATTTTAGAAAGATAATACATTGCATGCACTCCACTACCTGGGTCTGGGGCAACGTCCCCTAATCAAACACATCACTATTTCTTCAGCAAAGCACACAGGTAATGCAGACATACTGGAAGCAAGGAATTCTGCAGAGTCTCATAGGAGACTGGAGTCTAGATTCGGCTGCTAGCTGACTTCTAAACACGACTTGGTTTTTCAGAGTTGTCGTATCTCCCTTACAGGTGTGGTGTATGTTTTGGGAGGATTCAATGAGATGTGTGTGAAGTCCTAAGAACGGAAGGCACCATGCAAGTGTGAGCTATTATTATAAAGTAATCTTGTTATTATCAAACCACTGTAGGCTGAGTATAAACTGAGAAAAATTTTCTCCCAATAAATGGGCCATGACTGTGAGCCAGGCACACTGGTAGGTGCTGTAAGAAAACAAACAGGAGCCCGACAGGGTGTCTGCCTTGCATTACAGTCACAACACCTGTGGCCGGGTACACTGCCAGCTTTTTGTCTTTCTTTTTGTTGTAGTTTGCTTTGCATTTCCCACTTTTCCTTGGTGTTTCCATTCTGGATTATTTGAGTTAGGTTAGAATCAAACCAGTCCCCAGATATACTGTAGTGTCTTGTTATGTTGTCACCTGCACGTTCCAAGGAGAGAGGACAGGAAATAATGACCCAGGTAACTGGAAATGTTTGTCCGATAGAAAGTTATAGTTGTGATAGTAAAGAGAGGAAGCCCAGTTCAGTTGAATGAGCACTTCGAGCGGGATTGAGGGTAGTTGGTACTGGGTACACTTCTGCTGAGCTCATTCTTTGTACCAGGCACCATACTGGGCCCTGGGATTGTAGAGATGAATAAGGCAGGCACTGTGCACCCTTTAAGTGATCTGGGGTTTGCTGATGGTCGCTGTTTCTGTGTGAACCTGGAGAAATGAGCCAACCTCTCTGAGCCTGTGTACTTAACCTTCAAACCAAAGGGCTGGAGTAGGTTATAGCTAAGGCCTCATTTTACCTTCAGAAGTGTGTGATCCTAAATAATTAACAGAGCATGTATTGGTCAGCCACTGTCCATCACTCGGGGATTCAAGTAAAGGATATAGCCTTTTGTTGCAAGGAGAGAAACTTGGGGTAGAACTGAGAAAGGACTTATTGATAGTGATACAGTGTTAGAACATATCTTATTTGGGTTTACTATCTTCCCAAGCAGAGTTATTTCATTTTCCAAATAAGTACTAACTAGTGTCAGGCTCTGTTTTAGAAGATAAAGTCCTTCCCTCAAGGAGCTCACAGTTCAGTGGGGCAGAGAGATAATAAAAAGTGATAAAAAATGAATACATAATATAATTTCAGATGATAAGTGCAAAGGAGAAAAGTAAAGACAGGAAAGATGAGAGTGCAGAGTTGGTGACTGGAGGTTGTTTTCAGAGTGGTCAAGGAAAACTTCTCGGAGGAGGTGATTTTAGAGTAGAGAGCTGAATCCAATCAGGGAGATTGCCAGGCGGAAAGGCTGAGAAAGGAAATTCCAGGTGGACCACCAGCACTAAGGCAGGGAGGTGAGAAGGAGATGGCACGTTGGAGGAACAGCGGGAGGCTGGTGGTGTGCTCAGAGGAAGTGAGGGAACCGGAGAGCGGCAGGGTGGGAAGTAGAGAGAACCATGCAGGCTCCTAGAGGGAGTCCTGGGAAGGATTTTGGATTTTACTCAAGTGTGAGGAGAAGATATTGGAGGGTTTTGAGAAGGGAAGTGACATGATTTGATTTAAAAAGCAGGATGACTCTACTAGACTGGGGACTCAATACTCACTTATCAGGAATGAGTGTAACCCTGGTATAAGTTAGTTTAGTCCAGCCTCATGTTACTGGACCTGGACTAGATGAAATTTAACATCTCAACAGTTAAAATACAGCATCTATTTTCATCTATATCCTTATCTTTTCTCAACTTATTTCTTTTACAAAAGGTCTCATATGAAGATGAATTGCTTTCTAGAGAGAAAATGTTGCCATTTTTGAGTTAATATATCTTTTACCTTCTTTTTTAGTACAACTTTTGAAAGATAGGCTAGTTGATCCTCCCTCCCTTCCTTCCTTTCCTTTTTGTCTTCTTCCTTCTTCCCTTCCTTCTTTCCCTTTTTTAAACAAATACTTAATGTTTCCTAAGACACCTAGCTTCCCTGAATGCCAATGTTCATGAAACCCAGTCTTTTGCTTGGTGGTGGTGGTGTTTTTCTTTGTGCAAGGTTATTTTGGGAATATTGAATAATATTCACTCACAGATGGTAGAATTCAAACTTTCAGTTGTTTTCTTTGCACTCACCTTATTTGAGATTTATACTTACTTGTGATATGCAGATTCTGTGTTGCAAAAGTGAAAGTATGTACTAGCATGTGTTAAAATTAAGCAGCAATTTAAACTGAGATAAAATGTCTTGAATTTGTCAGCCTCAAACCATATGTATTTTGTGGCAACCTATTTTCTTATTTATTTAAAGTCTGGCTATGACGCAAGCCCATAATGGCCCATCTCTGTCTTGTGTGGAAACGCTGTCTAACCCATTCTCAGTTATCTTGAGAAACATTTGTGTGCAGGCTGGGACTGCTATGGGAATAGCTTAATATGTGCCCACTTTTATGCTAAGGAAATATATATCAAACCACAAGAGGGCAGCTTGTCCAGTGAAACTAGGGGTAAAAAGTGCTGTTCTTTAGACATAGGAATGAGGGTGAATTTTCAAAATGTTTCTTGCATAAGGGAGCTCTTTTACATTCCTTGCCAGCTTCGTCCGTTCAAAGTGATGACTTTTTTGAAAATTAAAAGTTTTAAGGCAAGTTTTTTCACACAAGTCTATTTTTCCTTCTCTTTGGAATAAAAATATCCATTTTTGTGTAAATTCCCCTTTCCTCTTCTTCCATCTCTTCTACCTTTATTCAATCTTTATTGAAGTATAATTTATATATAATAAAATTCACACATTTTAAGTGATATTTGGAACACATATAGCCGTGAAACCACTGCCCCAATCAAGACATAGACATTTCCATCTCTCTAGAAAATTCTCCTGTGCCTCTCTGCAGTCAGTCTTCCCTTGTAAGGCTCACATCCTCTTGAGTCTTTAATCTCTGAAAAATTTTTACCTTAGAGAAAGCATTTTATAAATTTAAAATCATGATGATGTACAAGTATTAGGGCCTTTTCTAAGAGTCTGTGTGAGAGTTCTGGAGAGATCAAGGAAATCAGAGGCAGCGCCTTTCCAGGACAATTACTGTAGGTAAGGTTTTACCCCATCATTGTGGTTGTTGGTTTAATCTGGCTGCTATTCACTGAGAGGGAGGACAGTTGTTAATTGCACAGTGATTAATTGTGCACCTGTTCTTTAAAGTTTATTTCTGCTTTAGTAATGGCTAACATTTATTGCACTTAAGTACTTACTTGTATTAATGAACTCAAGAAATCCTCCCTGTGATGGAAGGATTATCCATATTATCCATATTTACAGATAAAGAAACAGAGGTACAGTCACATGTGGCTTTAATGGACAAAAAGAATGAGTAGAGTTAGTTTCCTGATGTGAAATGTAAGATAAATTAAAAGGCTCTTAAGAAATGCATGTTCTCATTGATCAAAGTATCCAGCAAGGAAAACTAGTGCTTCTCTTTATGCA